>NW_026000068.1:29766587-29785607 GCF_001458135.2 Marmota marmota marmota
ATTTTTTTTTTTTTTTTTTGGTAATGATGCTCATAAATCACCAACTGTCACCCTTAACTACAGGTCACACTTTCTACAAAAGGCAACCGTGTCAAACCATATTTGCTTATGGTCCTCACTTCTAAAACTCCACATTCATCAGGTCTTGAAATAAGATAAAACAAGAAACACATGCCTACGTGTTTGCATGTCTTCCTAGTAGAATAATTGTCGTGATAGGAATCTTGATAAATTTTACAGCTATAACTAACATTTTTTTTGTGTGTGTGTTCAACCTAGATATGAGACACATTCAAAATTCTCATGTGGATTTTGTCATTTACTGCTATGGTAGATACTGAGTTTCCCCACTTTACAGACAAGTAAAATAAATCCCAGAGAAGTTAAATAAATTTGCCAAAGTTATGTACTACTAAATTTCTGTTAGTATCTTGATTAAGTGTCTCAATTTGGGGAGGCATTTTAGCAAAATAAATTTAAAATTTCATGTAGTACACATATATATGAACTTTCTTGAAACAAAGAGGATATTTAAGAAAGAAATACACTATAACTAAACATAAATGGTTTAAGATCCGGTTATCTCAGCTGTATTGTTCCGTCTTAAGAGTCATGTGGAGCTTTGCAGCTGTGTAGGATGGATTTCACTCCTTGGGTGGGTTTGCCTAAAGCGAGGTTAACAATTTCTGCAGAGAAGTATACCTGGTTATTCCAAAACTATTTGTTAGAAATGTTTTTCATTCCAGTTGGAACTTGGTGCTTTGTCCCTGGTGGTCCTTGACTCAGTAATTATCAAGTTTTTAGAATACTTTGCCCACCATCATATCATTCCCTTCTCTTCATGAGTAGCCTCTGGAATGTATTTTTCTTTCCCAAGCTGTTCCTGCTATATAGTCTTTTCATAACATTCCCTGGGATGCTCACTATGTTGATAGTGGTGACATTTTGACTTCTGTTCATCATAGACTGTAACAAAGTGTGATTCTTTTGAATTTTTCTTCTAGCTTCTTGTCAATTCATCTTTTCTACATCCATCATTAAGTCCTTCAAACCAATCTTCTTTTTCTTGTAGAACCCCACATTCCTAGATCAAAATGTCCATGCATTTTCCTTCATACATCTTCTGAGGCCATCCCAAGGGGTTTAGTCAAAAAAAGACAATCCTAGCAACTAGAGGGGGGCTGGAGTTGCTCAGCAAATGTAGGGGTGAAACAGGATGTGCCTTCTTCTGGACTTTTCTTGTACCTTTTTGATTATCTCACTTCCTCTTTCTTCTACTAAATGCTCCATAGCCCCCTCAGAATTAGTTCACTTGGATTAGTGAGTCCAGTCCTTCAGTCTCTGTCAAATAGTTCTGTCTACAGATGGTTCCTAGGGTGACCATAGACACAAAACTAAAGCTGTACAAGCCTGGGATGATTTACCCTAACATAATTTTACACAGTCATATGGATAAATTATAAAACGGTGTGCTTATTTTGTTGGTAAAAAGGAATTTTTGTTGCTATTTTACAGAGCTACAGAGAAGCCATGTCAGATTAACTGTTTATCCCCCACCTTCTTTCAGCAGCTCTTAGATATTTCCCAGGACCAGATATTATTCAATTCCCAAACTGTTTACATTATTTTATTAATAATGAGCATGCCACATGGTCCTGTTTCTCTGTCCTCGTCTAGAACCTATTATATCTGTTTGGTTATGTCAACTATAACAATTTCCAATTAAATTCCAGAAGGGGAGAATGAAGCAATCCTTAAATGTAGGAAACTAAGTTTATCTATTTCTGGATGTTGACAAAATCCTGTTATGACAAAATACTTGCTACAACGAGAAAGAAAAATGCAAAGGAATCAGAGTCATGCATGATTTGACTCAAACTAAAGCAAATGAATTTATTTTTATTTAAATGCCCCCAAATAAAACAAAAATTTATTCAAAAAATTTGTCCCTATGACTACTATATAACTTATATGTGTAAGGATTATGTTTCTGAATGTAATAGGAAGATGTTCAAAAAATAAATGTTCTATTGTATGAACCCAAATTCCTAAGGAGCTACTCCTAGCAAAAATAAAGAAATTAATGCTCAGATTTATAAATTAATAGACTGAAATGGGAAAGGGACTGCTCTAGGCAAGAGCTGCTTTTATGGGTAGGAAGCTCTGGAGAAGGGAGGGAAGACTTCTTGGAGGGTTATGGTCTGAGACTTGAGACTGGGAGTACAGGGTTGTCAACTCTGGGGGGCGGAGGGACTAAATGCACAGGGAGATGGAGTGAGTAGGAGCAGCTGCAGAGAGAATAGGAGAAAAGGGCTTTAATGGGAAGTTTAGGGAGTGTTCCTGTGGGAAGAACTCTGTAAATCTTTTATAAATTTTTTATAATACCCTTCCAAAGAAACTCATAATAATAGTCAAATATTCCACAAGAATTTTGAAAGTCAGTTGATAGAATTTTGAAAAAAAAAAAAAATGCCACTCTGAGATTGGCGCCAAATGAGCTCAGTTTTACTTAGGTTCCTGGAAGATCCATCCTCCCACCCCTGGTATATTTTACTGCACCAGTCTATTCTTTGAAGGGAATGAATAGGATGTTCTATATTAGGGTTCAGAAGTGCATCCAGTTTCACAGGCTTCGGTCAGGCTGAAAAACCTGCCCCTGACCCTGAGACTCCTTCATTTTATCAGGACTAGACCTGGAAGAGCTGACCTAATTGTAGCTGCTTCCAGAAAAGGATGAATCAGGGGCAGGTATAGGGTGTAGGGGTTAAATCAATCTCAATTTGCATTAGAGGTGAATAAAATATAACAGCAGTGGGAGTCCAGATTGAAATAGTTGCTTGGTTTCCTGGCTTTGGGGACCAGATGACATTCAAAATGTTCTTGAGTGTGGCAGTTGACAACAGGAAGCCTGCAAACTTATGAAATAAAAGTAAGTTCTTGTTGTTATTAGAATCAATTAAGCCTGGAGCACTATGCTTTGAAAATGGACAAAAACACTGAAACTGGATTGTCCTTGCTGCCATCCCTCTACAACAGAGGCTGTGCTGCACCTCCCCAAATGCATTTTGAATAGTTTCTGCTTCTCTGGACATGTACTCCAAATACTTTGGCAGGAAAGAGTCAACTGAGACAAACTTACATCATTTGTGAGTTTTATTTGTTTTTAAAACAGAAATTAGGTTAAAAATAATTTTAATATAGTTTTTAAAATAGAAATTATTTTTTAAATAAACTCTACCTTTATGTTTCTCCTTAACCACCCTTCAGGGACTCACCTTCCATTGGGATTCACAGAATGGTGCATTCCATAAGCATGTGAGATTTTAGGTTTGAAAAAACATATGTCTACAGCACTGATCAAAAAGAAGATGTGATTACTACACTGTTCGCCAGAAACCTAAAAGGAATGGAGCTCAATTAGAAACCCCGGATCCCTAGAGTAGACAGGAACTTGGACCAGACAGAGTCCCTTGGTCAGAGATAGGGCACCAAGTTCAGGCTGACCCAGCAGCAACTTGATTCTGAGCGTGTGTCTCCATCCAGAAGGGCACAGACTCTCCTACCACATGGAAGAGTCTGAAAGATCTTGGGTCTGAAAGATATTGCTGTGCCTGCTGGCTCTCAAACTGAAGCCAACCACAAGCAATGCTAGTGAAGATTCTAACATGGGATTTAGTAGAACATATTGACATTTCAAGACATGCTAAGATGAGCTAACACCAAATTTACATTGACAAAGTGAAGCTGCAGTTCAGAAATGTTACGAAAATGATTTACTTTGCTTTTGTGATAATTTATGTAAGCCTATTAATTCCCAGGTGACCTGTAAGAATAATGCTATCAATTGCTATATTCTGTGTGACTGGAGGATTTTCAAAGAGTTTTGTGAAAGTAAATAAGCCCTAAAATGTAGTATTGATAGTGCCTAGATACTACTATTCTAATGTTATTGCAAAAAAAAAAAAAAAAAACAACCACATTGCCTGGAGTTTTTAAGAGCTTTAAATGCTCTCCAGGTTTCCCTGCATCCCTTGGCTAGATGCCAGGGACTGAGCTGACTACTGGCCGTATCTGGACCCTCTGATGTTTGGCAGCCTTCAAGTCTGTTTGTGGCTATGTGTTCCCAGGTGCATGCCTTTCCTCTGTGCCTATGAATGCTGAGGGATGCTAAGGGTATCTTTATGACAGTGCAGGATTCTTTGTCACAGGTATAAAATTCAGTAGACTTTTATAGCAGCAACTGCTATACTAGAATTGGGAGAAATAATTATCCAGGTAATCACAAAAGATAAAAGGAAAAGGTATAAGAAAAAGAAATAGAATCAAATATATTATTTTTCAGGCAAAATATCAACAGGGGCAGGAAGGAAAGCTAAGAACTAGCATTTATTGTGTTGTGACTATGGCTTCAAGGTTCCCATTAAGCCCAGGAAAAGGAGAGATGCAGGAGTCAGATGTGAATGTCACAGCCAGGAAATGTTGTCGTCTGCAATACTGCCAGCTCTCTGGTCTCCAGGGCCAAAATTGTAGAAGTGGTTTTCTAGCCTGAAAAATCTAAAGATGTAAAGGCAAAAAGCATATTGGGTATTTCAAACTGTTTGATAGCTGATGATTGTGTAATGGGAAAAAAAGAAGAAGAAAACCCTTTGGATAGAACAGTTTTCCATATCTATTAGATTGCATAAGTTTATTAGGCTGAGGAAAAGTCTTTACAATGAGGAAGGTGGCAAGAACCTGCCACAGATGATTGTGGACATGCTTTATGGAGACGGATTACAAAAACAAAGAGAGGGTATATAATAAGTTTGCCTTATTATTTCATAAATTTTGGTTGTGAGATGAATTCTTATTGCAAACTCTATCAGAATTCTTCTGATCTCTTGTAGAGAAACAATGAAGAACTCTCTCCCTGACAGGCAGCTCACTGAAAATAAGCAGATCACATTTTAGAAGTCTCTGATTCTGACATCAATGGGGTTTGGATTGTTTTGAATGGATTCAGGCAAATAACTCACACAAAAGCGTAAGCACCAACAAAAATTTTCAAATAACTTTCAAATTTTGTCTGCCTTAAAGAAATCCTCTTCCCTATGAAGCATGTCCACTGAAGCTTATGTGGCAGTCATCATGGAGTCTTGGTGGTTCACACTGTGAGAGCTGCCTGCTCCCAGCTGGATTCAGAGTAGATTGATCTCTAATGATTTCACAATCTGCAGATACATAATGTTGAAAAATAATAGTTTATGGTTCTTTTTAAAGTGCTTAAGACTCTTGGTTCATGGACAGTAATGGGTAGCACTTCCTCTGAATACCTGGAGAAGCAGATTCTCTTTTACAGCCTTCTTCAGGGTATTTTGGATCCTTCGCTACGACTCTAGTCTTGTGGAAGAGGATACATGATGGAGAGGACTTTGTTCTCTATATCAACCAGCTAGTTAGAAAGCCAGCTTGCTGCCTGGATTATGAGTACCCCATTTCTGGCAGCTGCCAAAACTCTATTTGATTGCTAAATATTTGACTTGTTCAGGGAGGACAAGTGTCTGCCACAATTTCTCCTCTTTCCTATTTGCTTCCCAGTCGTGATGGGATTCTTTACTCCTACAGGGTTACCGGGCAGCTAGCTAAGCAAGACCTCTCATTTCTGGAAGCTGTCTCTACATTGATAAGCATCAGAATTTAACTAATTTTGCATCTCTTTGCCCATCTCCATGTGATATACTTCACATGGATAAAATTCAATTATTATAGTAGTTCTTGAGTTTATATTCAGACTTCTCTAATATAGGATGGATTCTTTGTAAAATCAAATTAAGTTTTGAACTTAACTTGAAACTTGCATCTTTTATTTAGGGCATTTTTCAATTTTCCTTTGGCCTTAGAATCAAACATGTGTGTTTGTGTGTATGTGTGTGTGTTTTACAGATGGCATACATTACTTTGATCCAGAAGGATGCCCATATCACTGAAATTATGTGTATGGTATCTTAAGTCCTACAGTCTTACTTGCTAGATATTACTCTATTCAAAATGTTTTCACTGGCTTTTCTGAAGTTTCCTCAGCATTCTTTACAAAATCTTAAGAATGGATTCTACATGTCTTTCATACAGGAATACTACTCTTATCCATGTATTCCCACCTTTGATGTTGATGGAATGTGAAAGAGGGAAACCCAGCTAGGATACTGATTTCTGTCATTATTTCTTCTCTGGCTGGATTGGTACCAGGGCTGGAGAGGCAGCACTCTCCCCTTTTAATAAAGCACCTCTAAATGATGGTAATTTGAATGAGGGATGAGGATTACAGGTGCATCCATTCTGACAAACTCAGTCAATGTGGTGCCATTCTTTTGAGTTGGGGATTACAGAAGGAGATAGAGGTGTGCCTTGAAGATGGTAAGAAAAGTTTGGTTTTGCACATTAGTTTTTGTCACTTCTATATAAGAGGACCAGCATGCAATTGGAAAATTTACAAATGAATCATGGATTAGTGCTATGGTCTATAAATAATTTTGAAAGCCATAAAGATATAAAGTGTAATTAAATATTGAGAGCATACAATTTAACACTTTATGTCTTAGTAGGAGAAGAAAGTCTCAGACAAACCATCAGTGATGATTAAGGCAGAGTCAGGAACTGGGAGTTTGAAATGGACACTGTTGGAAGATTCAAGAACAGCAAGAGAAAAACCAGTAGAAGAAAGAAGTTGGTCATCTATTAGATGTGAGAGTAACACATAAGCTGTTAAATATTATTTTCAAGATTTGAATACAGGTTACTGGTACCCTTTGGTGACTTGTAATGTTTGTGAGTTTATTTGCACAGTTAAATTCCATTTTAACAAGAACCAATATGGGGGGAAAAGTTTGCAACAATGAAATTATTTCTAAGCCCAGGCCAATGGCCTGGAGCATTAGTGCCTTGTTGGTCTCATTACAACAAAATTCTCCACTATGAATTATTTAGTATAATGACTTTCCCCAGTCCTTGTCTATAGAGTAGTTCTTCACTTATAATGAAAAAATCATAAGAATACAAACTGTTCCATGAAGGTTGATTTAAGTTAAAAAAAAAATTCATTCTCTCGAGTCATAGTGGTTTATCCAATGTGAAATGTGTTGTGCTCTGCTGGAAACTGAAGGTGGGCTCTGGGGTGTGCATTTAAATGGAGCTAATGAATTTCCTCTGTGCAGTCCAGCCTGGGGAGAAATGGAGAAGTCAGTTTAATAAAGCATGCAATAGAATTGCCCTCTCTGGTTCTCTAGCTTATAATAGTGGAGCATGGTATTTTTCCCCTTTTCTCTAAATCTATTCTTGTTTTTCTGTGTTACTGCAATTTCTTAAACTTTCATCATCTCATTTTCTTGTCTGCCCTCTCTCTGTCCCTTCAGGGCTCCCTGCACCCCTTCTTCTCTACCTCGCCACCTCCCTCCTGCCTTTCTTCTTGTTTTCCTTTAATTAAGGCTGGTCTCTCAGTGATGATCTGAAGAGATGCTTACTGCGTGCTCATGAATTCTTCTGCAGTGTGCTGTTTTCAGAAGTCCTCATGGTGTGCACTGTCTTGCTAAGAGCTGCAAAGTGGGGCCTCTGCTGACTTGGTAAAGAAGAACTTGACTTTGTACAAGAAATAAGTGTGTTTTGGGTCTTTACTGTTTTTGTTTATTTGTTTATTGCTTCAGTTTGGCTTACCTGAGAGTTCTGTTCCTTTTGGTTATCACCTGAGTCTGGGGAGCTGGGAGGCAATTTTTCTCACTCAGGTCTTTTGCTCTGACTGTGCATTCAGTTCAGAACTCAATCCTGGTCACTCCAACAGCCTTTGAAAGAGCCTTCCCACAAGAGCCGGCAGAGGTGACCTGCATCATTGTCAGCTGGAGTGACAGAAAACCTAAGTATCCTAAGGAATCTGCCTTTTTAATAAAAATCTTCCTGTAATCACTGTACGCACTAAAATCTGAGACCCTTTATGCTGAACTATTATGAGCTTCAGGATGAGAGAACGTTTGCTGGGGAGAGAAACAGTAAGCTGCCTATTTGCACATTGCTGCCCTTCAGGACTAGTTCATAAATAAGATTGTAAACTTCCTCAAGTCAGGAATCTTACCTTTTATTTCTGAGGCGTGGTAATGTGCAACCATGGAAAGAGTGCGGTCTTGAAAGTAAAAAATGATGGAATTCTAACCTACCTGTAGAGACTTACCATGAATAAGTTCCTAAACTTACCTGAAGCTCATTTCATTCATCCAACAGTAATGAAATACTCACTTATAAGATAATTATAAGCACTAGTGTCCTGGTTAATTAGGATGAAATGGAATGGCCAGGTAAGCATGTGGGAGAATCCCTGGTATATGGCTGGAGATGTCAAGTATGTTATTACCCCCACATGCACCTTCTCTGAGGCTTAGTTTCCCTATTTATAAATGGAAATATCATACTTGTATTAATATCAATCTGAAGACAAGAATAGGATAGTATGTGGAAACATCTAAAGCTTCGCTTGATATACAGGGTTACTATTATCTTATAAGGTATAGTTCATGGTATGGGAAGACCAATTTTAGATTTAACATAGTTATTGTGCCTACTATGTACAAATCTCTCTGCTAGGTGAGCTTGTGAATTCAAAATTAAAATCACAGGGTTCCAGGAGCTCACAGTTTAGTGAGTAGCATGATTAAGTACATGTGTGATTCTGACAGAAGGTATGCCATAATATTTTTTGTTTATTCAGAAGTTACAACCTAAAAGTTTTAAGAATTGTTTTGGGGGAGGAAGAAATTCATTCTAACTGGGATATTGAAGCATCTCTCTGTTTAATGCTCATTGGAATTAAGAGGGAAAATAAAATTAAGGAAAACCTTACCTCTGCTTATTTAATCTGCTTAGGAGAGCTTTAAATACTCAGAAGAGAGTGGAACACAGTACAGTAGAACCTTGATTAACTGGAGCACTCTGAATTGAGATAATAGAATTTTCTTGTTAATTCTCTCTTTAAAATCCTGTTGCTATTCCTACTTTTAATAACACTTACCCAAATAATCCTCATTGAGTTAATATGGATTCCAGCAGTGGTGTGCACTGTAGCAGAAAGGAATAAGCCGCAATATACAATTCTTGATTCTAAAGAATTTATTATCTTATAGGTTAAAAAGAGATACTGACTTACAAAAATAAAGCAACAATATAAGGAAGTGTGTAACCTACTGGAAATAAATGAATGATAAGAAGGTGTCAGGCATGGTGATGCATGCCTATAATCCCAGCAGCTCAGGAGGCTGAGGCAGGAAGATGGCAAGTTCAAGGTCAGCCTCAGCAATTTAGTGAGGCCCTAAGCAACTTGGTGAAACCCTATACTGTATCAGGTTGATTCTCATATTTCTACCTTATTTAGTGTAGACTAAAATAAGAACAATTTTAAAGGTCTAGGAATGTGGCTTAGTAGTTAAGTGCCCCTGGATTCAATCCCTGGTACCCCTCACCACCAACAAAATGCTAGGATTAAGAGTCCTGTCACCATTTGAGGTCCTCTCCTGCAGTTGACGTACAGTACATGATGAAAATTAGGCCCCCCATATGATCATGAGAGGGGTATAATACCAACAAATCCAAATTCACAGCATCAGAAAAATTTTATGCCAATGTCAGGGCTATGGTATGGAAGAAAAGAGACATTGAGACCTCAAATGAGACATCTAATGGGAAGATTTACTTGAGAACTCTCAACTTGTGAATGTTGTGTCTTCCCCACATTCACATATGGAAGCTCAAAGCACCAATGGAGTAGTATTTGTAAATTGGGCCTTTGAGGGATAATCAAATCATGAAAAATAAATAATTAAATCATTGAACCCTCATGAATGTGATTAGTACCCTTAGAAGAAGAGACAGAAGAGTTTGCCTATCTCTTTGCTCTCCACCATGCAATAGTACAAAGAGAAGAGCACCACTGACAAAGAAAGAAGAGCATTCTTACCAGACACTGAATCTGGCAAAGCCTTGATCTTGGACTTCCCACCCTCTACAAATATAAAGAAAAAATGTTTGTTATTTGAGTCATCTAGTTTATCCTATTTTTTGTTCTTGCAGTCTAAGATAACCTATTACTCCTATCACGATTTGCAGAAGAAAATGTTGGGTTCCTTGCTTAGAGACCATTTAAAAATCTCATGTGTGATCAATCCCTGGCAGAGGTGTCCTCTTAAACTCTGTGTATTTGCTTCCCGCAATATTTCCAGATCAATAACTAAGATCAAGGTGAGCTAACTGTCAGTATTATGTCTTTGGTATTGATTTATCATTCCAAAAGCTGAAGAATGTTTTAAGTATTTAATGGAAAAAATAACAGACTATACTTGTGATTCTAGAGTGTTGTACTAAGAAGAATTCATGATATAGGGAAAGACAAAGGAGAGTAACTAAAGATAGGAAAATCTTCTAAGATTCAGTATTGTAACGAGAAACTGATGTTTTTTTTGAAGTACAGAGATAAAAATAGCCTACAATAAGTAAGGTAGAAATGCAAGAGTCAACTTGGTAGAGTCTTGAGGAAGGGATGGAAGATTTAGAGATACAGACTTGTAAAAATGGGCACTGTGTATGCAGATCTGGTTGTCCTACATCAAGGCTCACTAGAAAGTACCCACTATAGAGCAAACAGAACAAAATGAATGAACCAGGGATGTGAGCCAGCTTCTGTCCTTAGCCATGCTGTCATTTGCCTAATGGGTCCATGAAAAGTATCATCGTGGCAAGAAGCTATGCATGGACTCAACCATGTATGCTCCCTTTCTCTAAGCCTGATGAGCATCAGAGACCTTAATGGCACTGTTGACACCTCTGTTAAAGAAGCCAACCGGCCACTTGGCAGCAAGTTAATTACTCAAGTCCCATAGAGAAAGCAGCCTAGAGCAGTAAGAGTGCAGGTCAGTGATGAAAGGCATCTAGAATGTTTAGTAGAGTATGGAGATAATGAGCATCTATTATTGCTTTGGGACCAACCACATCAATGGGTTCTGTACTGAAACTTTCCCCCACTATCCCTTCTGTTGTGAGAAATGAAGCTCAAAGAATACAGATCATCCTAAATGCCAGATTAAATAATCTGTATTTTATTTCTGTGGGAATGAAAAAAATAAGATAGTATAGTAACAAAATCACATGACTAATTTGTACTATAGGTCTTTACCCACTCCCCACAGAAGTAAACCAATGCAATGAACACACATTGGCAGCCATACATGTGTACTACATACATACATACATACATATAGACACATACAAGTTGTATGAAAAAAGTAGGAATCTAAAATTTGAAGAGTAAACTGATTGAGTAATCTTTCCCTCCATAATTACAATAATCAAATTTAGTTTTTCTACTGTCATTTCTCCAGAATACAATAAAAATAGTGAATTTTAGGTTTCCTGATTTAGACAATATTATTTTAAACTTTAACGTTTTTTTGAATGCTTATTATGTTCTAAGCTCAAAGCCATTATCTTTTTAAAAATTTTTTCATTTGTCTTAATTAGTTATACATGACAGTAGAATGCTGCATATATTTGATTTAATATATCACACATAGATGGGATATAATTTCTCATTTTTCTGATGTATATGTTGCAGAATCATATTTGTCATATAGTCACATATCTACATACAGTAATAATGTCTGTTTCATTCTACTATCTTTCATATCCCACATCCCCTCCCCTCCCCTCTCATCACTTCCCTCTACCTAATCTAAGGTAATGCTTATTCTTCCCTAGTGCCCCACCTTATTGTGAATTAGCACCTGCATATTAGAGAAAACATTTGGCCTTTGGTTTTTTGAGATTGGTTTATTTTGCTTAGCATGACATTCTCCAGCTCCAGTCACTTACTGGCAAATGCCACAATTTCATTCTTCTTTAAAGCTGAGTAGTATTCCATTGAGTATAT
The DNA here is from genome assembly GCF_001458135.2 of Marmota marmota marmota. NCBI lineage: Eukaryota > Metazoa > Chordata > Mammalia > Rodentia > Sciuridae > Marmota > Marmota marmota. Next base: position 29,778,523 of record NW_026000068.1, read on the forward strand.
ATAACACATTTGCTTTATCCATTCATCTATTGAGGGACACATAGGTTGGTTCCATAGTCTAGCTATTGTGAATTGAGCTGTTGTAAACATTGATGTGGCTGCATTACTATAATATACTGATTTTAAGACCTTTGGGTATAAACCAAGGAGTAGGATAGCTAGGTCAAATGGAGTTTTCATTTCCAATTTCCTGAGGAATCTCCATACTGCTTTCTATAGTGGTTGCAGCAATTTGCAGTCCCACCAACATTATATGAGGGTATCTTTTTCACTCAAAGCTTTAGTATGAAGTAAGAACTGTCATTATTTCAATTTTAGGGAAAACTGAGGTTTGGAGAGTTTAAATTTTGAGCAAGATCAGTTAGGAAGTGATAGGATCAGAGATTCAACTCCAGTTTTATGCAACACTGAAATTCATGTTTCTAACTACTGTGCCATATTAGCCATCAAAATTTGTACCAAAAAAGAAGAGGTAAAAACACACAGCCCTTTGGTATATCCATGTATTTGATTAACTGATTTTCTCTCTCCCCTTTTTATTATATTAACAGTCTTAAATTCTAATTGTCTATTGTCTTTTGAAGTGGCAAGTCTCAGACAGTAATACTAGTACTTTGATTTTAAAAGGGGACACAAAGGGAAAGCCTTATTTCTGTTATCCTACCTACAGTATTTCAGGTAATTACCAATAGTCCAAATTGAGGTTCTTGGCTTCTTCAGTTTATATTAATGATTAAGTGAAATATATTAAACATATTTAGCTGCCTGTCATGTTTGATGAGTAAATGAAAGAGATTATATTGCTTCTAAAGTAAAAGATCTAAACTACAGTATTGTAAGCAAAATGTTAATTTATTTTTAAAAAGAGATTTGGGCTTAAAAGTAGGGAAATGTTTCAACAAACCATGGTAGAATTCATTTGTACTAAGAGGCCAACTTTATAGTTATACTTCCTATATAATATAAATCAAGGTCTAAGAAGTATTTTAAAATGCTTTTTAGGAATGTAGAACTCCTGTTGGTTTATGCACAAGATTTATACATGTTCTTTCCATTGCCATTTTCTGTGAAGGGAATATTAATCTTTCATTACCTCCATAATCATGGGAATAAGAATAGTTTTCTGGGATGTATAGCTAATTTTTGATTATTCATCCTACCGATAAACAAGTTTTTACTTTTTAAAAGTTTTCCTTTGCATTATATTAGAACTGTGGATAGCAGAAAACATGAACTCCATCAGGTATTGGTTGCAGTCGATCATATTAAAACAAATCCCATTTTACCTCTCTCGTCTCTACTTACAACTTCCAGAATCATAACGTAGACTTTTATTTGAGCAGATGTTCTCAAACTCTGGTCTCTTCCCTACCATCTATCTAACAAAAGTCATTCATTGACTGGTTCTCTTCATTTGTAAAAATTTATATTATTGATGATAATTTAAGGGAGAAAATCATAGACTAGTAATACATCTGAATTTAATTGCATTCTATTTTTTCCAAAGATGGCTAGAGCTTCTAATTGAGAAGCAAAGTTCATGTGCTCTTAAAGATTTAGAAGTTTTCAGGTTTGAAAGATGATAGTGATTTCACATACTTGATACTAATTTTTTTAATCCTGTAAATTTCCTCTCTGTTAGTGCTCTCCTGGCCACTGTGATCCAAAAAGTTAAATTTGGGATTGGACTGCTTAAATCAATTAGATGAAAACTATGAATGAACATTTTTCATTGTTAAGTAAAGTAATAAACTGTGGAATAATCTTGGAAGGTATATTTTGATTAAAAAAATCATTTTAAATAGAAAAGATATGAATTTAAGACCTTAGGGGTAAAAAGAGCTATTTATACAAAAATGCAAAAAAAAAAAAAAGAAAGAGAACTTTTCTTTTAATCCCTGATGTATAGAACACAGATAAAACTCTTACCCACAAAACAACAACAAAAAAGATGGACAAAATGTTTCCCTTGGACCCATCAGTCCATCAGAAAACAGGTCACAAGGTAAACTACCACCCTCAAATCTGAAAGGAGATGAATCTAGAGAGTAACAACAGAAACTTTTCATCCAAGAGAAGAAGATGCTAAGTCATAATTGGTATTTACATTTCATTGGTAGTTTTGAAGATTTGCTCTGTGTCTAAATAGTTAAAGAAGAAAACATCTAGAGGCTACAGTGCTGGGAGCACACTTTCATAGATTTTTATCACCAGAGCCTCCTTCCCCCAAATTCTTACAGTACAGAATCAAGAAAGAAACCCTCCTATATCTCCAGTGGGGAAAAATGACACTTATGGTGAAATGCCCCTAGAGACTTCCCTGTAACAAAGGACACCTGAAAGGGAAAAAGACTCTACCAGAACCTTAGATAGGGAAAGGGCATTCAACTCAAATCAGTCCTATTCTAGGATTTCTGGCTCAAACCAGGAGGGCAAAGTGGTATATATATATATATATATATCTCCATGTATTTTCTTTTTTGTATGGGTATTGAACTCAGGGGCACTTGACCACTGAGCCACATCCACAGCCCTATTTTGTATTTTATTTAGAGATAGGGTCTTACTGATTTGCTTAACACCTCACATTTGTTGAGGCTGACTTTGAACTCCTGAACCTCCTGCCTCAGCCTCCTGAGCCACTGGGATTACTATATGCATGTATTTGATTAACTGATTTTATCTCTCCCCTTTTTTATTATACTAACAGTCATAAATGTGTAGGATATAACATTTTGGTAATCAAAATTCAAGAGGAAACACATGGAATGTCTTCACCAAGCACTTTGGTGTTCATAGTAGAAAAAGATGGTGCTAAAAAATTTAAAAAAAAAATATTAGGAAAATGATAATAAAATGCCATACAATAGAATAATAGTAGCAACTAAGATTGACAAATTTCAGGAAAAAATGGGGCATTTTTCAAAAATAAATTTTGGAAAACTTTTAATATAACAAGCCTTTCTTCAATAGAAGAAAACACATATTTAATTTCTTCATTTTCCAGTGTTCCTAACTTTGCAAAGCAAACTGCCACCCCAAAATGAATTCAGAGAGTAATAACTGAGATTTGCCAACCTGGAGCTAAACCACTAAAACCATAAATAAGGTTTGAATATTTCAGTAGTAATTTTGACAACTTGCTGCATCTGAGTATGAACTAGCTTAACTATGAAAAAATATTGGAGGCTACAGTTTTGATATGGAGCACCAATACATATTGCAGACCAGGAAGAGTTAGTGCTTTTTAGTATTTTTTTTAATTGATATGGTTTTCCATATTTCATTTTTCTTCTTTCTTCTTATTGCCTCCTGGGATAGATTACATTATTGTTAAAAAATGTTTGCTGACCTTCCCTTTGGAAGGTTACACATCTCATCTCCATTGATGTCAGTGCCACTTATTTGGGCCAATGAAATGCCAAAATGTGAAAAGATATAAGAATGAATGCACGAGTAACCAAACTTTCTTCTCCCCTTATTGTTATGGAAGGCAATATTGGATAGGGTCCATGAATGAAAATCACATACAGTAGAACAGCATTTTCTTTTCAACTGGCATGTAATGGGGATAAAACATTATTTTTTTGTAAGCCAGTGCAATTTGGGAGTTGTTTGTTACTGCAACCTAATCTACTCTATACTTACTAATATACTTTCTATGAGGTAAAAGAGGTCTCACTACTGTTTTTACCTTTCTCTTAACAGCATCAACTAAATGACTCAATATTATGGAAACTATATGAGGATTTTCTAAAGGGCTTACTTAATTAGTGAGTAATAGCTTTCCCACTCTGTTTGGGTACATACACCTTGTTTGTTTAGTACGGGTTTGAAAAACTTGACTGTGATGAAAAAAGAAGGCAATTTGGTTCATGTAATAAGGTTGATATTTCATAAAAACAATTATGGAAATTAATAAAGAAAACAAGTCATGCTAGAAAATGAAACATGCGTACAGTTAGGTGATGAAAGTGTCTAAAACATAATTATATAAATTAAAATACATAGCAGTGAGGATCTGAGATTAAGTCTAATTCTTGTCATAAAGAGTTTATGGTTGTTGTTATTTGTAATTATGGCTTGAATCCTGAATTCCTTTCAATCTTTTATTATTCAAGATCTACAGAAATTCTTCACTATGTTATGTGCCATTTTCCTATAAGTTGTCAATATGGAACTGTCAATATGGAACTTTTTTTCCTTTAATATTTTTCGTATCTGCTGAAAATTCTTCATATCTCTAGAATTGCTCAAAGTGAACTTTAAATTTAGTGATTATCATCTACATTGAAGGTTGTTTCCTTTCCAAACGATCTTGAAATTGCCAGACTCTACTACTTATCACTGGAAAATAGCTTCTCTTTTCAGGCAGTAAAGCTCTGATGAATAATAAAAGTGATGTTGATGGTGGTGGTGGGTGATGGTAGTCATGAGGATGATAATGGCTACCATTTATTTAGATTCCACCAAGTTCCAGGAATGACATATGATATTTCATATGAATAATATCATTTAAATATCACAAAAAGAATCAAAAATAGTTATTATTTTCATTTTATACTTAAATAAACAAATAAGAAAATGAGCTTGTAGAGTTGTAAAGTCCATTGCTCTTCTACTAAGATGTTATCTTCTCAAACTATTCTGTGGCTCTGTCAGTTATCTGTCTCTGCATAATGCCCTCTGCTGAAGCAAGGGAAGAATCTCTAAGAAGAATGCTTCTTTAAGAGAAAAAGTGCAATTATTGTTTGGAATCTGAATTGAAAATTATTACCTTTATTGGGCAGAAACATGCCCATCATGGTATTTCTTGGGTAAGAATATTAAATATTCTCTAGACCATCAACCTGAAGTTTGACCTGCTTAGTATGATATAAGATGAACTTTTCTCATCAGTAGGCCTGGAGAAGTAAGGGATAAGTTAGCTAGAATTAGGGTCTGGCCTCCAGGAAGAGGTGTCAATGCAGCTCTACTTTAGTCAGTTGGTAATAGAATTATCTCTGGTGAGAGGGTTAGAGAATCTCTAGGCAAAGATAGATGAATTGTATAGCAGTTCTTCTAACACCACTAAATTGGATTAAAGGAAATAACAAGGTATTGACTGGAGTTATGTATATCAAGGTCTAATCTGTTAATGAAGAAGCCAGGGTATATGTCAGAATAAGTGAAATTCCAATCAAGAGAATGGAGCTGGACCCCAAGGCCAGCAAGAATTAAACCTGTCTGCAAATGAAGTGTAGGGTTATTGCTGGAGGATGAAGCTCTGTGGGCATGTGAAAGCGAAATGATACACCCCGTGTACCTACTAACAGATTTTGAAGCATTAAACTAATTTCAGTTCACGAATGACTCTTGACAGTCTTGGTTGGGGGAGACTCAAGATTTATGGTAGGTTATAACTGTGGGCTGAAGACACTAAACAGGAATCCTTTCCCTTGCTATTTGATCATGAACTACTTATCTATTCTTATCACTCAATTTTGTCCCTAGTAAAATGGTGATAATATTAATACTTACCTAATATGTAACATATATACTATTAATACTTACCTTTTATGAGTTTTTTCTTATTATCATGATATATGAAGAGATTTGTAGTGGGTAGTACAAGAAAAATATCGCAGTTTACTAGTGAATAAATAATTGGTTACAAATAACTTCTATTGACCCTTTAAAAATCAAGAAGTCTCATTTAAAGGCATTTCCTGATGCAGTGAGAACAGAAACAGAATTCTTTTTCTAGCCTTCTGCTCACACTTTAACCATCTTGATTGGATCCAATGCTGTCATCCATCAGTTGGATGTTTTTACATATATAGTTTGCCTTGAATGATATTATTCTCTCTATCATTATTCTTGGCAAATACTCATAGAAACACATTAAAGCTCCCAGGTTTAGCATCTCCATTTCTTCCACTTCCATGTCTAATTCACATCCACATCTTACCCTTTCTACATCTGTAATATGTTTCACCTCTTCATTTTCATTTATTGGTTGACACCCTAATTATCATCTCAGATATCTCTTCTACCTTGTTACTTGTTTGATTTCCTTGTCTCTAAATTATTTTCCTACAGTCTGTGCTGTTTGCCATCTTAGCCTTGCAAAATCACACATGATCAAGCATTTCCCCTATCTAAACATTTTCAGTGACTCTTCATTTTCTATCAAAAAAAAAAAAAGTATATATGTTAGCCTGGCATTTGTGCTTATTATTAAATTGACCTCAATATATAATTATTTCCTAGTTTTATGCTTATAATTCAAATTCTTGCCTTTTATTTCCAAGCAAACTATTCTATTTACTTCTAAGCCTACTTTCTGAAGTTTTTCAACCTTGAACTTTACTCGTGATTTTCCTTCTGTCTTTCAAACATGCATCAAATTTTATTCACTTTAAAAATTCCAATTAAAATCATTTTATTTCTACATATTTTAATGGTTCTTTCTGCTTCTACTTTGAATTATAGTCAAGCATGTTGTTATGGACCAAATTGTGCCTATTCCCCAAGTTCACATGTTGAAGTTTTGACTCCAAATGTAACTATTACAGGGTGTTTAGGACATTACCATGGTCATAAGGTGAATGAAGTCGTAAAGGAGTATCTAATTTGACAGGACTGTGGCCTTATAAGATATGGAAAATGTTTCTCTCTCTCTCTCTCTCTCTCTCTCTCTCTCTCTCTCTCTCTCTCCTATATAAAGACACAGCTAAAAGCAGCAGGTCTGTAGGTCAGGGAAAGAGGTCTCACTAGAAATTAAAACCTGCCAGGATCTTAATCTTGGACTTTCTGGCCTCCAGAACTGTAAGAATATAAGTTTCTATTCTACTAAATCTATGGTGTCTTTTTATGGAAGCTCAAACAAATTAACACACATTTCCATGGCCTATTAACTTAAAATAAATTAAGAATAATTCCTCATTATATCAAAGAAGACATTTGGTATTTGTTTTTTAGGGATTGGCTAGCTTCACTAAGCATAATCTGCTCTAGTGCCATCCATTTCCCTGCAAATTCTATGATTTTGTCATTTTTTAGTGCTGCGTAATACTCCATGGTGTATAAATGCCACATTTTTT
>NW_026000068.1:29787692-29842258 GCF_001458135.2 Marmota marmota marmota
CAGAATACAACAGTTACTAATAGGGCATTATGTAAAAATGTGGATGTGTAACCGATGTGATTCTGCAATCTGTATTTGGGGTAAAATTGGGAGTTCATAACCAACTTGAATCTAATGTATGAAATATGATATGTCAAGAGCTTTATAATGTTTTGAACAACCAATAAAAAAAAATTAAAAAAAAAAAAGAATAATTCCTTAGCCTCAATAATCTTTGCATTTTTCTACATGTGTATTATGGCTTATTACACAAAAACAGGGCTAAATAAACATGAACTTAATAAGTAAATGAATAAATAAATGTAAAATTACAGGACATAGAAAGAAAGTGGTGGTAGTACCTATTTTAAAAATAGGTATTTATGTGAGAAAAAATGTTTCAGAAATGGGTTTTTAGACCATAATTTCAAAGTGCTTTATTTACTTGCTTGAGTACATCTTTTATCTCACAAAATATTCTTCTTCACATTCAGGAACAGTTTTAAATAGTTATGTAAAAACACACTCTGTTTTGCTTTTTAACAGATACAAATCATTTCCTTTCCCAACACCCACACTGGGGATGAAAACTTTTGATAAAACTGAAGAACAGAACTTCAATAATTTCAGAAGAAATTTTAAACTTTTCAAGAAAAAGAAAAATGCAGTTCCTTTGCAGCTAAGTTTTTGCCAAGTACATATCAGTATTTGTGATCTGGATAGTTGGAGTGTTTTTTGTTTAGAAAACACTGAAGATGTTATGAATTTAGGAATGAGTAGGAAGGAAGTGTGTTGAATTAGCATATGTAAGCCAACATCTGCTGGAGAGAGCACTGAGAATGCTCAGATGGAAAGGATGGAAAAGAAAGGAAGTGAAATGGAGATGTGGGAGGAGGAGAAATTTAAGAATAAAACCGGGAAACCTTTTCATAACAAAGTTCTATGCATTTCTGAATGGTTCTCTACAGGGTTAACTTCACTACTTGAATACAATAAATGTCAAATAATAATAATTATAATTATAATACTATAATCTGTTGAATCATTTGTCTTTGAGGTATACTCAACCTGAACTCAGCAATCAGGGTGAAATCAGCAGCTTTTTCTTTAAGCATTTCTCCATTTAAATAATTATGATTAATCACTCCCAACCATTTTCATCATCATGTATCCTGAGGGAAAAAAAAATGAAATGGAGGTCATGTCTTGGTCTGTTTGTGCTGCTCTATCAGAATACTACAGACTGGTTATTTTATAAAGATCAAAAAAGAAATATGTTTTATAGTTCTAGAGACTGGAAAGTCCAAGATCACGGTGCTGTCATTGGTGTCTGATGAGGGCCTTGCTGTCTCCTTCTAAGATGATGGCTGGTTGATATATTCTTCAAAGGAGATAAATGTGTCCTCCCATCCAGAAGGTGGGAAGGACAGAAAGAGATGATCTCCCTCTGAAGCCTCCTTGATAAGGACATTAATCCATTGAGGAGAATGGAGTCCTCCTAGTTTCATCACTTTCTAAAAGGCCCCACCTCTAAATACCACCACGTGGGGATTAAGTTTAAACATGAATTTTGGAAGGATACACTTTCAGACTATATATGTCCACATTGTATAAGATTTTTACACATAGTACGACAGGACCAAAAAAAAAAAAAAAGTTATCAGTTCTGTTACCTTTCGAGATGTTGAGAAAATAAATATTGCTATTTGATTTTGAGATTTAAATGGACAGTCACTGTTATGCTCGAATTCAGGACCCCCAAAAGACCACCAGAGACCAAGATTGATGTAAGCAGCAAAGAAGTGTTTATTGCGAGCTAGCTCAGTCCTCCCACTTGCACACAGCAACTGGTGATGCTGAGAGGCCCAGAGCCCAGGGTTTGCAGCAGTTTTATACTCTCTTTGGGGAAGGCAGGGACTTCACATACATCATAGCATCTCTTAGCAAATCATCACACACCGCGGGAAAATCAAACAACAACTCTAAAACATGATTAGCACATTCACTGGCTGGAACAAGTTGGGTAGGGGTGATTGGTTACAAGAGGGGGATTCATTTGAACTGATTGGTTTAAGCCAAGAGGGGTGTTCGTGCTGAACTACATGGTTTCCCAACACCATAAACTACTGGGAGGGGCATCTGGCATCCCAGGTATTTCCCTGTCTCATGCTGATTGGTGGCTGCTAGGGGATTGCTATGGATCCCCATCTAGCCTGACTGAGTCAGGGACACCTGGTGCAGCAGATCTCTCCTGTTATTTGTAGATAAACACCTTAGCAGGGTAGGAATGTGCCTAGGAGTGCTCTGTGGGTCTTTCCAAGGACAAAGGTCATGTCCCTTCCTTGGACAGGCTTTGCTCTGAGGTAGAGGCTGGTTTTTCATCACTGAGGACTACTCTTCCACAGCCTTGGACTTATTTATGAAACAATTATCGGCTAAACATTCGCAATGTGCAGTGCATGTGACAACAGACAACACAGACAAGCTTCTTCCCATCTTGGAGCTTATATGTAAGTGGGAAGAAGAGAAAGGAAATAAGATCAAGGAAGCAAGGGTGGAAGGAATGGAGGGAGAGGAGGAGGTACTTATGGGTCATGATAAATGTTGTGAAGCACATTAGCAGGGAATGTGATGGTGAGTAACTATGAATGGTTATAAACAAAGGCTCTATTACAGAGGGGTCAAAGAAATCAAGAGCATCATTAGAAACCTGAATTAAGAGGGAAACAGCTATGCCATGAGTAAGAGTAGGTCACAAACATACCAGACAGGAGAGAGAGGGGGGGCGGTGGAATGCAAAGGGAGGGAGGAGAGAGAGACTTTAAAATATTTTGGCATGTGTGACGTGAAAGGAGACCAGTGTTGGCTGCAGCCTGGGGAAAAAGGGAAAGAGTGATGTGGGACTGGGCTGTAAAGGCAGGTAGGAGGCAGCATAAATAAGACCTTGCAGATCCAGGACTTGGTTCAATGGGAGCTGCGGAACTCCTTTAGGCAGGTGAGTTATTATGGTAACCACTCTGCTTGTTATGGAGAGAAAGAATTGGTATAGAAAAGAATGGACATGTGATCACAGAAATTTTGCACCAATCAATTGCAACTCAATGGAAAATTAGAATGGAAGATAGAGATGGAGAAAATTATAAAGATTTAAGATATATCATAGACCTTTAAATATCAGTTATGTTTTGTGGATTCTACGTGGCGTAAGGGTGAGATTGAGGGAAAAACAGAAATCAAGCACACCTCCTAGTTTTTAGCTGGAAGACCTAGGTATATGATGGCCTTTCTTGCTGAGATAGAAAAGACTAAGAATAAAATTTTTATTGTTCTCCTAAGTGTGTGATGTTTTTTATCTGCTAGCAGATGAGACAAGAAGTCAGTAAGACAACTAAGCTTTTGGCTTTATGAGACTCAAGCTCAGAAAATAGATACAAGCTGAAGATATAAATTTGGAATTTTTTCAGAAACCCTCCCTCATTTAATGACAGAATAGAGGAGATGGTTGTCAAAAGTTTTGAGGATAGCCAGTGTAGTAAGAATTAGGAAATCATGAAATTATGGATTCTAAAAGATGAGGACATTGGAAATAGCCAGAGTGTTAAAAATTGCTGAAAAAAATTGTATATGATAAAACAAAGGCAGTCCCATCTGATTGTGATTTATTTTTATTAACCAGCACAACTGAAATATGTTACAAATTAACACATATTTTCTATGATATCTAACTGGCTATCTTTAATCCAATGCAAAATGATGAAATGCTGCAATTGTTATTGATTTGTTCAATTTTTTAATCAATAATAGGTGTTATATGCTGTGCTAGGCCCTCTTGGAAATACTTTGTCCTCTCCTAATTATTTTTTGAAGCCTAAACTTTACCTTTGTAATTTAACACTGATATTTCTTGAACACTCTAATTTTTACTCATACTATAAACCCCAGAACAATAACTTTTTAGATCCCAATCCCATTTAAATTTCCCCTTTCAATGGTAGTAATCATGCCAGCCCCCTACTGTTTCCCAAGGGAATAGCATTTCATAAACTTCTATTTCTTCTACCACTGATACGAACATAAAATCACAATCAGACTGGAACATACTTAGAAAATTGAATCATTAAATTAGGACCTAATGAAATTCAAGCTATTTTCTTTCCCATCTAAACCCTCAATACAAAAAAAAAAAAAGTTTCTCTGAAAGAAAAGGGACAGGATCATGTGAAAACAAAAGAAAAAAAAATGAGTGATTTGATTAAACATGTTATTCTAATTTCTCTTTTAATAGTTTGCATTTTTCATTCATTGCTTTATGGAGATTAGGAGATTGGACTAAAGCCATTGAAGAAATGCAACAGTAGAATCTACTACAGTGGCATTGAGCCAAACATTTCATATTATGAGTTTTGGCACAAGGTGTTACTTTGAGAGCACAGACCTGTTTCTGTGTCTCAGGAAAATCCACACTGCATTCTTTATAAGGCTGGTCTTTATTAGGGCTTGGCCTTTACATCATACATGGTATACATATTGGCATAGCTTTGCAAGGGTTTTACTCAATGTATATTCTGCATGTTATTCTCAGTCTTGATGTTTATTAGTGATATAATTATCCATCCAGACCCAAATTAAATAAATTGGAAATTTTCAAGTTCTGTGTTTTACACATTAAAAAAATCTTTCTGGCTGCCTGCTTATGAAAATGTTATATGTGTGCTATAATGGTCTCAGTTCAAAATACTTACTGTGCAGGTCTTAGCACAAAGTTGAGAGTTTCAAGTGATATTCGTCACTCAACTGGGTAAGAAAAATATGAAAACATTCCCATGTGGAGGTTGCAGTACAATACCACCGATGGAGATACAGAAGATGACATTAAAGGCAGGTAACTCATGTGATGAAATGTTCAGCTCTGCCAGTGGGAAAGAATGGCCTTTTCAAAAATACTTTTTGAGGTATTTATGTTATTTTTTTTTATTATTTTAAGGGAGGTTGCTTTGGGGAATTATTAACTTGATTTGCATTACCATTCACAAGAATAAAAGGCCCTTTTTTAAATTGAAGGTGACACATCTTAAGCTTGGACTTTTCTATCCCTGACCTTTCCCCTTGATGTTCCACACCTGGACAAAGAGCATTATGTAGCATTGGTTTGGGATGAGGGACGGGGTGAAGAACAGGTGGAAGGTATGGTTGTGTTTTGTTCTTTTTTTTTTTCTCCCAAGCACATTTTATACTTCTGCTTGTTAGGAAATTACAACCTGAAACGGAAATGGAAAACAGATAAAAAGAATAACAACAAAACACATAATACAGCTACCACCAGCATCACCAGCAAGCTCACTTCTGCTTTGCATCTATTAACTATATTCAAAGAGAAAGATGAAAAATTCCAGCATGTTGTGTTGTAAGGGTGCTGTTCAATGAGCTAGGGTAAGAGTTAAGACTTTTAAAGCTTTTATTTTTGTACTTTCAAAGAATTCTGTTAAAATGTCTTTTGTGTGTGTGTGTGTGTGTGTGTGTGTGTGAGAGAGAGAGAGAGAGAGAGAGAGAGANTGTCCATCTACAAAAAAAAAAAAATATATTCTCTCTCTCTCTCTCTCTCTCTCTCTCTCTCTCTCTCTCTTTCTCTCTCTCTCTCAAAAAAAAAAAGAAAGAAAGAAAGAAAGAAATGTGGCCTCTAGTACTTGATATTGCAAATCTACCAGTATGATTTTTCCTTGATGTTATATACATTTGACATTTCCAAGGGTAAACTCACATTTGGGTTTTTCTTAGAATAAATTTATTTATTTTTTTAAGAGTAGGAATGCTTTTGGCTATTGTTCTGTTTAAATTGTTCTCATTCACGGTGTCTTTTCCTACCACTGGTGTTCCTTTAGTAATATGTGTACTTTGAGGTTTCCTGAATGATTAACCTGATCACACAACCCAAAAGTATAGACTTTGGTTGATCATTGATCATTTTATCATCTACTTAATACCCCTGGCAAGTTAGAATCAACAGCAATAAACCAAATAGTTTTCTATAGAAGGTGAATTGTTTTTGCTGGGGTGGGAATCAGAATCATTTGGAGAACTTTGAAAACTTACATATTCTTCACTACCCCACTCACATGCCTGTCCAGACATTAGAATCTCGACAAGTGAATGGCTATTTTATTTTGAAAAATTGACTCAGATGGTTCTTATTTGCCACCTCCATCCCCAAATTAAGAATTGCTGAAACACATTAATGACATATTTTGAGTCTCACATTTCATTTTGAATTTTAATGTCCAAGCCATAAAATTCTTAAGTTGTTTTGTGCAGTTTTATTTTTCATATGGTTAGATGATACCCAGGTTCTGTGGTACAATGTTCTTACAGGGAGCTGAAGCAGAATAACACAGCAGCATATTCCACTGTATAAGCCAGTGGTTCTCCACCTGGCTATAACCCTTAAAAAAACTTGAAGAACTTTTTAAAAACCTAAAGGAACAAGCCCCACCCAGACCAATTAGATCAGAATCTGCAGGTATATAGTCTGGCATTATTATTTTTAAAGCTCCCTAGGTAACTCTTATAAGCAGTCAGAATTAAGAACTATTGCTATAGACCATAGACCCAGAAACTATTTGTATATAGAACAATCTAGAATGATTTATTTTTATTTAAGAAGAACTCAATGTTCAGATTTTTGAGTCAATGATTATAATTTCCATTCCTCTTATTGGAACTGTTAAAGACTCTTTTCCCCCCAACTGTGTAAGTTTTGAGAACTATTAACAAAGAGATCATCATGCATTTTACATTTTCTGCAAGTAATCAGTAATCATATTGAGAAATATGTTCACTTTCTCCACAATGCATTTCTTAAGGTATATAGAGATGAGTGAACCTAATTTAATAAATTTAATACTAATGACCCTGGAGTACATGATTAATATTTGTTTCTATCACTTATGAACCTGCATGATTTTGTTGTTTGCTTTGCTTCCAATCCAAATTTACATTAAAACAAAACAAAACAACAACAACAACAAAAAACTTCTCAGGAAAGTTATGCATTAAGGACAGATTTAAAAAAAAAGTTCATATTACCTAATTTTCCCATCTTTCTAAGTTCTTAAATGAAAGTGAGAGATAAAGGAATATATAGGGAAATCAGAGTCAATGTGCATGAAGTGAAATCCACTATTCTCAATATGAAGTGCTGAGAGAGAATCCTCTGTGGGTCTCACATTTCTGTACCTCTCCTGTGCAGAAACTTGACTGTGCTTTCTTCTGGGCTCTCTTTCAGGGAAGTCTGAATAGCAAGCAGCCTTGGAAGACTATCTCCCATAGGAACAAGAAGGTATCATCTGAGTCACCAAGTGAAGTTTCTTGAGACTATATGGGAAGATTAATAATGTCAATTCCTCCAGAGTCAAGCAAAAAGAAAAAAAATGTTATTTCAGCCTTCCACCTCCAAAATAAGACCCAACAACTTGTGAACTGCTTGCCTATTGGGGTCAGTATGTGCCTACTCTGGGCATTCTACTTAGCCCTTCATATTGAAAGTCACATGTTTTGAGGTGGACCCAAGCAAAAAGGCCATGTAGAAAGCTGTCCAGGAAGCTATGGCACACTCTCCACATTGGGAGCTCACAGCCCTAGTGACCCCTTAAATTTGACTTGACTTAACTGATTATCACCTCTATCTGTGGATGGCTGCTTCCACTCAGGGGAACTCCTGAGCATTTAGACTCATTGTCTTATGACCACAGCTACCATCTTCTAGGCCAGGACTATACCACTGAACAACATTCCCAGCTCTCCCCATTTTTCCCCCTGCAAAGCTAGGAATTGAACTCAGAATGTTAAGCATGCTACAGTTACCACAAATTTTGAGAATCAACTATTTGCCTACTACTGAGCTCTTGCTGCTACTGAACTCCTCACCCACAAAAGCTTTGGAACTCTTCCTGGTATTTCTATTTTAGTGGATGTGAACTTGGACTCAATAACTACAGAGGGGGAAGGCCCCAGCCAGCCTCCCTTGACCAATATTAATAATAGAGTAAGAGTACCCCTGGCCTCAGAAGTATTTTGGATTTACAAAAGTACCTTAGATCTATCCCTCTATACAAAGGCTAATCCTCCATTCTTCCATGTACAAAAAAGCTGGCTCTGAGGTATCCTTGATTCACAGAGGTCCTTAAAAACTTGGACTGCTTCATTGATGGTTTGGCTTAGCTGAAGCCAAGTATTGTCCCTCAGGTGGCTGAAGCCATCCAACCTCATCTACGCTGAATCAGGTTATGGCTCAGTGGTAGGGTGCTTGCCTAAGCATGCATGAGGCTCTGGGTTCAATCCCCAGCACCACATTAGAAATAAATAAATAAATAAATAAATAAATAAATAAATAAACAAACAAACAAGCAAAATAAAGGCATTATGTCCACCTACAACTAAAAATATTAACAAAACAAAACAAATGTGGTCTCTTCACTCAGTGGACTGACCTCAAAACCATGTTAGGGTTCTACTTGTAAGAGTCCTAGCTACAAATGTCATGTTACACTTCATGTTACTGTTCCTTTGATGAACTGCAGTATTTTTACCGACTTGTTTCCAGTGGCCTAGCACTTGTAGAAAACAATAGATCGGCAACTTTAAAATACCCATTTTTGGAAGCTGTGAATTATAGAAATAAGTCATGGCAGAAATTATAGAAATAAGTCACTCATGTGGCTGTTTGTAGTTGGATCTCATTTTCTGAGAATCAAACTGCTGATCAAGCCTGTACACCCTAAATTGCACCATTGTTGCCCAGATCCATCATGTCCCCAGACATGGCAGCACATCCATCATCGTCCACTGTGAACAAAGTAAAGCACCCCAGTCTCTGATGTAGAAGTGATTAATACATGTCATCAATTGTCACTCCTGCCAAAGACGGCCTCTTTTCTTGTGGTAATGAAGGCCACAGCACATGGAATGCAGCCTTCACCCATTCCTGGTAACTGACTGGTTTGAACCATTCACCGACCTCACTTGGGATGAGCAGGGCCTCACTGCCATCAGCACTTTTTAAGGTCACTTTTTGTTATTCTTCCAATCCAGTCAGCCAGCTCTGGTCATTCTACCATGGCCCTTGATCCTAATCTGTGCTGCATTTTCAGCCTTCTGTACCAGCTGCAGTTCAATAATCCACTCAACAAAGCTCCTTGTGAAGGTATCTGATGGGCTCCTGTTCTCTGCACCATCCACAGGCACCTGGAATCCTTAACCTTGAAAGGACTCCCTCCAAAATCAACTTAGAAAGATTTCTGACTCTATTTCCCTCACCTTTTCCTTATGACAGTTTGGTCACAGAACAGCTGTACTTGAACAGGATTATGCCTTGTGGCGACTTTCTAGGTAATGATCCAGATGAATGGAGGAGGGTTAATGAAAGCCTATTCTGAAAATTCAGAATATGGCCTTGACCATTCGTGGACATGATTTGTCTTTATTTTCCAAGATAGCAATATCATACAAGATTGGCACACTTTTGGGGTGTTTCAAGAAAGGCCTCTTGGTGATTCAAATTTAACTTTGGATCAGCTACCTGTGTACTTTCATTGCATTAACATGATCCTTTATCAGAAGAGCAATACCCACATTTTTCATGCATATCTTTCCAATCCCCTTGTAGAAGCTCACACATACAAAATGCAGAAAACATAACATGTCTTTGTTAGTTTTCTCAAACTGCTCTGCCCCACTTGCACATGACTCTTCAGGAGAAAAAAAATTGTCTGTGTGAAAATAGAGGATGATTGCAAAAACGATAAAATAAATACTCCTGGATAAAGAAACACCAATTTTTGAGTACAGACAGAGAGCAAAATCTCAGCATCTGGGAAGAGAACACTTCAACACTCAAAATTTATGAGAGAAAGTTATTTGAATGATTTTGTTTCAGTGCTGGGGCTGAAACTGAGAACCTCACTCATACTAGGCACATGCTTTCTCACTGAGCTACATCACCAGCTCCTGTCTTAATGATTTTTGTCCTTCACAATTGTCTTTGAAGATTAACTCATGAAGGAAAAGCCCTGCTGAGGCTTTGAAGAGTGTTGCAAGCATCATAAATGAAATTAACTATGAGTTCTGTCATTCCCTTGCTACTTGGAGCTGACGTAATTTAATCACCATCTTCTTAAACTTAGTGAACTATTGTAAATGATAGGGATTGATTCCAATTCCTACATATCCAACCCAGAATTTCTCTCAACACCCCTGATATCCTTCCTTTCAGTATTGTGGGCAGATGAATGTAAACTGGCAGATGATATGGGAAAACATGAGAGACTGGACTTACTGCTATCATGGTCCTTCCAAAAACAAGGATTAGTGTCAATTATTTAAATTGAATTGAGATTCTTCAGGTTCTTTTAGAGCTTTCTAGCACAATATCCAATTCTTAATTTATGATTATCTGTTGGATATTTATTTCTATGATGGTATTGTCAAATAGAAAAAAATGGAAAGTAAATTCTTCCTGACCTTAGTTAAAGGCATTAATGTCAGACATCACTTCACTCCTCCAAAAGCATTCAGTTTAGTCTATACTCATTGTCCAAGTTTCATGCAGATGATACACTTGTACTAAATTTTCTCCTCGAGGACCAAGACAGACTAATATATTCTGCTCTTCCTTGATTAATGCTTCAGGCAAAGAGGGGAAAATTAGCTCAGAAATTTAAAGATAAACCCACTGGGATTTCTCAAGAGCATGTTTAGAGATTCTAGTAGGGGAATGCAGTTACTTGTATACCCCCAACCAAAGAATGGTCCTATTCTATTTGGAAAGGACATCCTGTTCAAACAGAACACACTTTTTTGGGAACGCTGCACATGGAGCAGTGAGGGAGGAAGAGCACACCATCTATCCAACCAGGGCAGTCTAATTAACCCTGGTGATCAACAGAGTGACAGATGTAGCAACCAGATCATCTTCATATCCAAGCCACCTGGCTTTCTTTTTTTTAAATATATATATATATATATATATATATATATATTTAGTTGGAGATGGACACACAATATCTTTATTTATTTGTATGTGATGCTGAGGATCAAACCCAGTGCCTTACACATGCCAGGCAAGTATGCCACTGCTGAGCTACAACCCCAGCCCAAGCTTTCTAAGAAAGCCTAGTTGGTTAAGCAGAGAAATTTAAATTTAATACTGTTTGTTGGCCTCATTCTGTTGGTCAAGAGTATTAGAGATAGTAACTTTAATTAAATGCTATATGATAAAAGTTGAATAGAATTGGTCCTAGTTTTTGTCAGGCAGATAAATCAGAATGACCAACAGAATCAAATTTTTACAGGAAGCCATGGAAGTGTAAGAACTAGAGATGAATGTTGTTGAGGCCCAATTCTCCCCTAGAGTCTCATTTTCTGACATGTCTAACAAGCAGAAAGATGCTCTAGACTACCTTTTCAAGGTCATTTGTAAGTATACTTAAACTCTCTTGATAATTCCAGTATCTTGGTCATTTCTTAGTCTGGTCATGTTGATTGTATTTTGTTCTTTGATAGAGGAGTTTTTCTTACTTTTTCATGTATCGGGTAAATTTTAATTGAAAGCTGGATATAATACATAGGACTGTAGACTGAGATGCATAGCAGTTATTCCTGATAAATGGGTGTGCCTCTTCTTCAGTTAGGTGTTCATTGTGGACAGACTGAGTCAAATCAATTAGGTGATGAGCTAAACTTTTGTTGTTCTTCTTCAGTATACTACAAATTTCAGATTCATTTTGTGTTTCTTTTATCAGGTGGTACATTGGTTATTAGGTGGAACATTTTATTCAATGCTTTGTTCCATTACCAAATTTAGGCTTTCCCAAGCAAGCATCACAGAAGGGTTTGCCTCCAGGTTCTTCCACATATTCTAGAAATAGACTAAAGTTGTTTTCATCTTCATATTAGATAGCCTGGGGCTGGTCTTTAGGAGATAGTTCTTTGATGTTTTGGTTGGGACTTTTAGTTGAGCACTGTATCTCTGCAACTCTAAGTTGAAACTTCTCAGTGATATCATTTCTTCTCATCTGGCAGTCAAACTCTACCTGGGGTGTTTAACAAGTCTTGAATAAGAGGGCTTTTTCTGTTGTTTCTCCCTTTTTTTTTTTTTTTTTTTTTTTTTTNGGTAATTTATAAAGCAAAGCGAAAAGAGAAGGTATCACAATCAATCCTTGAGGTCAATCAACATAATAATTCCAGTGTTTGGGAAATCAACAGAGCAAACTTACAATCTTAGTAGAAAAAGGTAAATATTTATTATGAATATTAGTCAGTTGTATAGAGCAACTCAAGTTTAGAATCCAGAAGTGAAAGGTTATAGATTTTTTTAAAAAGTCCACAGCAAGTATATAAAGTGAGATAGATTTGTACGTCCATGAAATATAAATTTGTAGGGAAATTCATGATTCAGAGAATGGCTGCAAACTGGCAGCATCTTATTGGAAGCAAAGAAAAGAAGGCATGCAAGTAATATTTATTTATGTGAGATACTTAAAGCTGTTCAGCCAGAGAAAATGGAAAATGCATTACTGACATATATCACAAAACACATATAAAAACAAAATATGGTAAGATGGTAAGCTTTGGTTATCTAGATTTATTAGTTTTCTATTGCTGTGTAATGAATTACCACCAACAATGAATTATCCACCTCCAAATACACACACACACACACACACACACACACACACACACCACCTATTTGTTTAGAGTTCTAGAGCTTAGAAATTTCACACGTGTTGCTAGGTTAATTGCTCAAGATCTCACAATGTCAAAATCAAGGTCTTAGACTGGATATTCATCTGAACACACAGAGAAAGAATCTCCAAAAATCATTCAAAAATTTGGCCAAACTCAAAATCTGTGATCTTAGGCCTGAGGTCTGAGGTCCCTCTTTCCCTGCTATCAGCCAGTGGCTACTCTCAGCTCCTAAAAGTCATCTGCATCTCAAGTCATGTGACCTCCTCCATCTTCAACCTAGCAACTGCACTTTGATTCTGTTTCTTGCTTTGAATCTTTGATTTACTTGTCTGTGAACAGGTAGAGAAAATTCTACTTTTAATATGCCTTTGTGATTATATAAGGCCCACCCTGTCTTAAGAAAAACTGTGCCATAACCTAGTTGTGGTAGTAAAATTTGTCATATTCATACTCCAGGGACTGCACCTATAATAAACACAGTGGGGTGGGAAATATCAGAGGCCATCTTAGAATGCTGCCTACTACAGTGGACATTGTCACAAGTTGTTTGTGACATATGCAGAGAAAGTGATTCCCGATGAAGTGATAAACCACAGATGGGTCCATAGGGAAGTGAGTCTCTCTGTGATCTGCGCTGTCCTAGCTCCTGGGAGCACAGTGTCACTCTCCAGGTGCTGTTAAGAGAGGCAACAACAAATTGGAGCATATTCAGAGACAGAATGTTCTTGAAACTGGGGCACAGAAGGAATGTCTGAAAAAAATCTGTGGTTATTTAATGTGCAGTAGAGGAGTCGTTGGAAAGAAATTAGTTATTTTCTCCACTTGGTCAATATTTTCTCCACAAAATCAATATTCACTGTGTGGTTTTAGGACTTATGGTAACAATGAATAGGTGAAGACACAATTAAAATACATGGAAGAACTCCCTAAGATAAAATTCTGTAAAATCTCTGGGTTTTCATACCATGGGTACCTAACCACTTTATTAGAGACTTTATTCTTTAGAATACAAGGAAATAAGAATTAAATATAAAATTAATTTATGATTGAATTTGTGTAAGAAACACTAGGTTAAGTAATTTAACAGTGCTTTCCTCCCACGGCAAGATTTCTTGGAGATTTTATTATGATTCTGTGCTTTCTAATGCAGGGTTACCGCATGCAAAATTTTCTAAATTAATTGAACGCTAAACTTTTTTTCATTTAGACACCCTTGTGACTGGTGTTTTACCAGTTTTACTGGGTAAACCGCTGTGTTTTATGGGGAATTCATACATCAGAGAATGGTTGAGATAACCAATACAATCTCTTTCATGATTTCAGGACACATTCGGGTGCTTTCCTAGAACTGGATTATCTTAGCCAATATGAGCTGAGCATGTACACAAAAGCCTTAGAAAATGAGCATTGTCTATTTGAAGGCTTATGAGACTTAAGTGGATCATATTCATTCACATAGAAATAAGTGAGAGAAGAGTGCTCAGGACCTTGCCTCCTTGAAGTACAAATAATTTAATAAATGATTGTCATTATTAAATACATTGTAAAATACTAGTCCCAAATCCAACAAAAACTGTTAGCAATAGAAGAAGAAAATTAAATATATATGTATATATTGTAATCTGTTAGTCTTAGTTAATAATTCAGGAAATAATCTCCATCTTTCTGATTCTTATGTGATTGGAACCTAGTAAAATCTATCAACTCAGACTCTGCATCTGTAGTGTTATCTTGACTTCTGTGTTGAGAAGTTAATTTTCATAACAGTATCAGAGGCTTTCCTTATTGTTTCTTTGAATGCAAATCAATAGGTCTGTCTTCTTATATGACCCTGTAGCCAAATGAAACTAAAACTATCTTTATATGATTAAAATTTTTCTCATATAGATCCTGAGGTTCATTTTAGAAAATGCTGCAGTCCAATAAATTCAGCAGGTTTTGTCATTTAGAATTTTTATTAAAAAGCTTGAAGATAAAATATAATTGACTCTTCATATCCCTAGTACACCAAAAGTAGACATCAGTAGAAAAAAATATTATACAGAAATCTCTTCCAAAGGAATCTCACAATTACTGAGCTAAAAAGAGAACTTCTATATCCTCATTTCCAGCTTTACAGGGGGGAAAAAAGTCAAAATGGTAGCAGTGATGTGACTGGAGTCCTTCTCTTATTCCAGTTCTCTTGTTTTAGATTTCATTGTTCATAACTTTATTTTATTATCTACAGTCCTCATTATCTTCTGTGTGCATGTGAAATACTGTACTATAAATATAATGTTTTTTTTATAATAATACTAACACACTACAAATATCAAGTGGTCAAATGTCCAAAATCATTTTGTTCAAATATCATTTCTAGATGCAAACTTAGAGTTCTCTAATCACATATTTTCCGTGTTTGTGTCTTCTCATTGATAACTTTGAATTTGACTATTATTTTCAGTGCCATATATATAGGAGATTTGTTACCTCCAAGATCAACCTCAGACCAATTTTTAACAGAAAAGTGCTCAAATAATACTAAGCATTCTATAAATTTACATGAATGCTATATAAATCTATCCATCTCTACAGAAGTTCTTCTCATATCCAATAAAGTAGCAAGTCTATCAATCAGCTAATTTAAGTGCAAAACAATTTCTTTTTTACTCTAGGCTTATCTTTCGAGTCACATCACATGTCTTTAATTAAGATTCCTAATTTTAAGATGACAGAATGTAATATTATTCCTGATAAACATTGGAAGTGTGGGGAGGAAGTCTTGAGAAGGAGAAAAGAGAGGGAAAAGAGAGATGCTTTAATAAGAAAGTCCTACGTAGAACATAATATTTTTTTTAAAAGTACTTGCCACCAATGTAATATTCTTAAAAATAGAACATCTCAATTTATCCAAAGACAGGTAATATCTGTGTAAAAATCTCATCTTAACCCACGAGTGTCCTTCAGCCTGTGCTGAGAAGCACCAACTCTCAGGCTGGGGAATAGTCTATCCTCCCAGGTCCACTCAATTCCTGGCCTATAGGCTGAGATTGCCACCAAGGGAGCCAATTAGTGCCAAATATGTTGGTGGTTTTTTGATGTAGGAAAATCTCCCCTAAGAACTGGACTGAGATGAGCCATCAAATGATAGTGATTTTCAGTCACTAATGATCTGGGATTTAAATAGAGACTTTTAATTGGGTTACCAAGCAACCTGCAAATATTTTGGTGATACCTGCTGAGTCAATTGGGTAGTTTGTAACCCGCTCTCCTCTGATTATGTTATCTTTGATATGAGTACATTACATATTATCAATGATCAGCATGGGTTTTTTCTTTGTCATTAGCCAAGAAAAGACATCCTTGAGTCTTTTGTTCCTTTCTTGCCTTATGTTTCCATATGTCCAAAAGAGGGTGTGATCAGAGTCAAGGGTGGCTACAGGGAACATAGGAAAAGCCTTCATTAAGTTACCCTCTTATGCCTCAGCCTTCTTGTAAGAGAAGTCAGACCTCATGAAATCAGAAGGACTACAAAGGATTGTTTTGTAACTCATAATTTCCCTTAATGAACAAAGCCAGAGTTTTGTGTTTGTTTCTTAGATCAGTTTTTAAAATATAAAAAAAGTGAAATGTTCAGGATATTGTTATTATGGTTTTTGTTTCACTGGAGAGTTATTTTCAAAGAAAACTTCTCAAGAAAAAATAAATTCTGCCTTTCATTGTTTCCAGATGCCTTTGTCAGTCCCTGTGGCCAAACGTATTAACTTTCTTCTGACTGCTACTGTCAATTCCTTCAGTCCTTCTTCCTTGGCTGCCTCACATGGGTCTCCCTCAGTTCCTTAAACTACAGCCTTCAGTTGTCTTGCCTCCGTTTGGGGGTGGGTATTCTTTTTCCCAGCATTACGGTTCTGCCCCTCTGGCTTTTTAGGTAACATTTCACATTGGCTTTCAACCTTGTACTTCTCTAAATACACAGTGGGCTCTTCAGAAATGCTGCTTTTTCCCTTTGACATATGTGTGTGGTGTAACTCCCCCACTGTAGATGAAGCTGTGGCCAGACCTTTGCTTCTCCTAGCCTTTCTTCCATAGCCAGCGCTTCCTTTTTCCTCTGTCACTCATTTGAACTCTTTGTTAGTGGGTATCCTAAGGGAATGTGTGCTCTGATTGCCTGGCTTTGTGTTTCTTTGAGCACTTCCTTCTCTCCCTTTGAGAACTTGTCCTGTATGAGGAATAACATCAGTAGACCTAACTTTACCATTTCTACTTCTATTCCAAATGCAAACAGGTGAGTGAATGGTAACAGAACACAGTGCTGTTTCAAACATTGTTTTAGCAAGGCCATCATAGCTCTTGATTGCATTTGATGAGTGAGGAAACTGAGGACTCAACATGTTAAAAGGCTGGCCTATGTTACATATGTACGAGAAAAGCAGCTGGGAACTCAATTTGTCCACTAACTCCTAAATCACATGCTTTGTACAGCACACCACAGTGTCTCTCATTTGAGCACTGCTTCCTGACCCAGTTTCATATGCCATTAAGTGTTCTAAATAGAAGTAAAAGTGGCAGCGAATTGCATATGTTTTATAGAGAGACGTTTCATTCATAAAACACAAACCCAATGATAATATTATTGAGAAAGGCATTTGAAAAAGAGATAATGGAAAAAAATTGTGAGAAACACATTTCAGTTCTGAGTTGAAGCTCTCAAAGGAAAGCATGTCCATGCTTTTGTTATCTATTGTATACCTGTGAATCCATGCCACCCCACATGCCAAAGTGTCAAAAACTCAATGGGATTTTTAAAAAGGAACGAGCACAAAATCTGCACAACTAACAAGGTGTTCTTTCAAAGGATTATTGCACTAAAGAGTTTTGGGTTCCAGGGATACCTTTCTGCTGTATTCTGATTTAGCACTCATGATTGAAAAGGTGTCTAGGGAAAGGCCATGTGTTTTCTTCTATACAAACTTTCTCCAAGGGGAGTTTAGCCCTAAGATGAGCATTTCTAGGTTCCTTTTGAGATGAATGACCAGTGGAGATTTCTGCAAAGAGCCTCTGGAAAGACAACTCATAAGCATGCCTTTGCTCAAGTTTGATCACAACAAGAAATGTGATTCCTTATGGCTTCTTTTTTTATTCATTTTTCTTTTTCTCGTGTCTCTCTTCTCCCACCAGCCAGAAGAGTAATATAGACCAGACTGAGAGCTGCAAGCTGGCCACAGAATAATATCCTAATTATTTGCCTCTTACTAAGGGTTCTTCTTGACAGGTGTCAACTAGATTTAAGTGGTTGGCTGCTGGATTTTTTTTCTTTCTTTTGCTTTTTTCCACATTGTCATGTCTTGAAGTAGGGTTAAATGCTGACATCCCTTTGTGCTTAACTAGAGATAACTACCAAAGAAATGCATAAATTACAGCTCCAGTTACACTAAGCTCAACAGGCTCATCTGCCTTTAATGACAAGATAGAGGTACAATCGACCTGGGCTATATTTTTCTTAACAGTTGTGAAGTTTGGTCTGTGAAATCTCAGGTTCCACATGGTTCTTGCCTGCTTTTTCA
This sequence comes from Marmota marmota marmota, assembly GCF_001458135.2. Classification (NCBI taxonomy): domain Eukaryota; kingdom Metazoa; phylum Chordata; class Mammalia; order Rodentia; family Sciuridae; genus Marmota; species Marmota marmota. The sequence goes on from NW_026000068.1 coordinate 29,805,953, forward strand.
GGTATTTTACAAGTGGAATATCCTAGTTAGGTATTCTATCTTTTTATCTCCTGTATGAATAAATTACAGAGCTCTGCTTCTTATCAAAGAAAACATTCACTCATCATCTAGGGAACACAAAATATTTTTTTACACCATAAATTATTCTTAAAGAAAATCTTAGATGAGTCGGGCACTCTTTGTGGTATATGCATATGTGTTTGTGAGAGACAAAGGGAGTGTGTCTGCTTGATGGCATTAGTTTTAAATCAGAGAGACAGACTACCAGACTGTCATTTGCCTGTCAGTTCTTAAAGCAAACTCACCTCAAAAAGCAAACAAGCAAGCAACCGCCACGAACACCCTTTCCAACTCCTTGACCAATAGTTGTGAATGACAAAATATGCCCAGCTCTTCTCCTATCATGTTTTCCCTCCCTTCTTATTGGCAGAGAATGTGATTTCATGGTAGAAGGTTGGAAAATGACCCCTTGTAATGATGGAATTTACATAAATAAATGCTGATAGCACAAAACAGATAATATGCTGTGGGTATCATCACAATAAGTTGTCTCCTACTGACACAGAGTCTAAGTTGGAAGCACACAATTATGCAAATCAAACTAATGCCAGTTGCTCATTACTGTCATGGTGGTAAAGGCAAAAACATATCCTCCACAGACAGCTCGAGGCTGGGCCACAAGCCAAAATGTTTGGTTTTGCTGACATAGTAACTGAGTCAACAAAAATAGGATATAATAGTAATACATCAGAGGAATCCACATCAGGGCAGACCTGAAGCTTAATGGACTGTGAATCCTATGTCTGTGCAGAGCGTCCTTTCACTGGTATTGACCCATAATACGTCTGCTTCCACATTTGCCGATTGTACAGAAAGAGATTACAGAAGCAATTTTTTGGACCTGAAATGTCTGAAAGACTTTCTATTAGCTTTTCCTAAAACAGATGAGATGACATTTATAAATACTTAAATAATGTCGCATATCCCAGGTTTAAACACTTTCCAGAAAATTTCAGAACACCTGCTGCTATTTGATCAGATTTGTCCTGCTTTCTCATTATGGCGCTGGAGAGATTTTCAAACAATAGAATGCTCATTTGCCACCCAAGTACCTTTCCTCTTTAAAAAAAAAAAAATAGAAGAGTTATTTCTAGGAGAATATTCTATCCTAGATAGTACCTAATAGACCTGTTTTTCACATGGGCAAACCTGAGAGCAAATGTGTCCTTAGTGAAGGAAGTCAACAAATTAATGGCTGCAAACCCACCAGCCTAATCCATCTCTCCTATGAATGACAGTATCCTATGTGGTGGGTTGATACCATGTATGATCCTGATGCTTCACACCCCCTGGTATACATGTCCTTTGTCATGAGACTTTGCTGTTCTTCACACCATGGAATATATTCGTTGCCCCTTAGTCCGAGTTTGGTCACTTGATTTGCTGTAGCAGATGGGACATAAGGTATTGTGTCTGAAGAACATTCAGCCACACCTGAGTATGCTACTCAAACACTTTCTGGGTAAAAATATGTCTGGCTTTGCACTCTGATGGCAGGAGTCACTTGGAAGAGACCTGGGTTGTTTTATCAAGGTGAAGATAGGTCAGTCCACAAACAGCCAACCCCCAGACAGCTGAGTGACCTCAGGTTAGAACCACCTAGTTGAGCCCAGCCCAGATCACCATCTCACAGATTCAAGAGTTAATAGACGCTACGTGTTTTAACCCCCTGAGTTTTGCTATGCCTGTTAACAGATGACTGAAGAGTTTTTACAAAGTTTTATTATGAGATTAAAATATGCAAAGGAAATATACTCCATAATAACGAAAAATGTTTATTCATTAATTCACCAGACTTAAAATGTGAACATATCAGAATGCACAAAACAAACCACGATGAGATAATACTTCATAACCACTAGAATGACTATAATCAAACACAGACGATGGCAGATGTTAGCAAGGCTGTGGAGAAACTAGAGCGCCTGTGCATTGCTGATGGGAATGGAAAATGATGCAACCACTTTGGAAAACAGTTTAACAGACCCTCAAAATGTTAAACACAGCAATTCTACTCCTGGGCATGTGCCCAAAAGAAGTGAAAACCAAAGTCCATGCAAAAACTTGTACAAGACTGTTCAAATGACTGTTACCCAAACAGCCAATAAAAAGAAAAAAAAAAACACTTCCATTATCAATTAACTGATGAGTGAATAAACAAAACCTGGCACATCCAAACAATGAAATATTCAACAGTAAAAAAAAATGTGCATGACAACATTTGAATCTTGAAAACATTGTAGTAAGCAAAGTAAATCAGTCACGAAAGACCCTATGCTGCATGATTATGTTTATATAAGATGATCAGAATAGACACACTAATACAGAAAGGAAATAGACTGATCATTGCCTAGAGCTGGGGAGAGGAAGGAGGAGGGTATGGCAAATAACTGTCAATGAGTCAAAGGGTTTCTTTGTTGATAATAAAAAAAATAAAATTAGATCATGAGGTAGGCAGCACAACTCCCTAAATATACTAAAACTCATTTGACTGTCAACATCAAATGGTTAATTTTTGTGTTAATTTTTCCATTAGGAATATATATATACACACACACACACACACACACACACACACACACACACACACATATATATATACACACACACACACATAAATATATATATATATATGAATTATATCTCAATAATCTGTTAAAAATACATAGATAGTTATGCTTCATCTTCTAACCAAATTACGGCTTGGTCTTTATTTTAGTCTCCTTTTTATTCTTCTCTTTCAAATTTCTGGACCTTGGTTTTTCTTTATTTAGCTCACAGAAATGTGAGTATTGATTTGGAGAGCTTTATAGAGAAAACTAAACTCTTGCTATTATTTCTTTGGAACCACATGCTTATTTACAGTATTTGACACATTAAAAAGTGAAACGATGGAGAATTTTTGGCATCCAGTCCCAGGCACTGATTTTTCACAGGGCTCCAGCTGTCTTTCCTTATCTTGCTTTCTGTGATACTCACTCATGCTCTGCTTGCTCTTGAAATTGATCTGTTTAAAGGAAAGGGCAGCACTTACCATTTCTTCAGTACGCACATGGATGCCAGCTTCAGTGTGTTGACAGCTGCATGAGGGGCACTTGGAGCAGCCCGTGATTTAACTTTCACTGCCTCTTCTCAAGCTGCAGGTTTGAAGTTGAACTTGCCTTGTCACATGAAACTGAGTAAAGGGACAATCTCCAATTGTCACCTGCTCTGCCTCTTCTGGTGTCCCTCCCCTTTGTCCATCCCACCTCTATCTCTCACCATACTTTCTGTTCAGAGTCTCATGATTTTTTTTTTTTTTTTGTCTAAATTACTGCTTGTTCCAGGCTGGGTCACTTGTTTCTGATGTCACCACTCTTAATTGCCCCATGGTGTGGTTATGAAATAGATATGTTGATTATTTCATACCCTTGTGCACAGAACTTCCATTGACTTCTTGTCACTCCAGATAAAATCAAAATTCCTCAGTGTTATTGGAATTTTGTGATCAGATGACCACATGAATCTCACAACCCCTTGCCCTTTTGATGCAATAAACAATTTGATGTTCTCCAAAGGGCCTTCAGTAAATGCTCCCTTGTCTTTGTAGGTGGTGGAGGGGGAGAGATTAAAATTAAAAATACATTAAACACACCAGAGGGTGAAATGGAGAGCTGGTACTCAATGCATAAAAAGCATCAGTCATTTGTGATGAAAAAGCTCCACAGACCTGCTGTACAACAATGTGCTTAGAGTCCAAATTCTGTAGTTTCCACCTAAAAATTTGTTAGGAGGGTAGATCTCTTACCACAATGAAAAAGGAATAAATTTTCCATGAATATTCATATAGATATGGATTCACCTTCACAGACTTCACTTGGCATGCCCCTTTTGTCCTCTGAAAATTGTGTGCCTACTTTTCTGGAAGGAGGCCTTTTTAATACCTGAGATTCAAATGGTCTCATATTGTAATATATGAGATCAGAAAATACTAGATCAGAAGCTACATTTCCTCAACTCCAAAACCCACTCCTCTGTGTTGCCTGCAGCACAGTATGCACACATCACACAGCATTTTAATTTCTAGGTTTTGTTTTCTACTTTCTAACCTTAACTTATAATAGATTATGATCAGTCCCCAGCATGCCTTTTGTTTAGTCCTGTCATTCATTCATTCATTCATCCTTATTCCCATCCTGTCATTCATTCATTCACTCATTCATTCATTCATTCATTCATTCATCCTTATTCCCATTCTGTCATTCATTCATTCATTCATTCATCCTTATTCCCTCTGATATATAGCATCCACTCTATAACATTCTTTTAAAAAATAATGTTATTGTGTGTATTTAAGAAATACAACATGATGATCTGGGTTCTATAGATAGTAAAAAGTTTACAACAGTAAAATAAATTATCCATCATATTACATAGTTATCCATTTTTTTGTTATGCTTTGTGGCAAGAGCACCTAAAATCTACTCATTTAGTATAAATCTCAAATACAGTAAAATTTTTTTAAACCTATAGTCCTGATCAGATCTATAGACTTGTTTACTCTTAAATATGTATACATTCTTGATTTGTGATAAATCTTTGTGAAGTTTCATTGTCATGTCTGTACATATTTTCTACATAATTGCCTGGTCATCTGGCTTTTTCTGGATCATAAAGTTATGTGAGAGCAGCTGTTATGGTTTGGATCTTAAGTGACCCCCAAAGACTCATGTATTGAAGGTTAGGTCCTCAGCTGATTGGACTATTGGGAATTGGTAGAATCTTTTAGGGCATAATGGGAGGAAATTAAGTTGTTGGGGGCATACCATTGAAGGGAATATTGTGACATTAGCCGCTTTCTCTCTCTCTTTCTCTCTCTCTGTTTGCCTCCCAGATACCTTGGGGTGAACAGCTTTTCTTCACTACATGTTTCCCATCATGATGTTCCGCCTTGTCACAGGACAAAGAGCTGGGGCCAAACAATCAAGGACTGAAACCTCTGAAACCATGAATTAAAATAAGTTATTTATCTTATCAAGCTATTTATATCAGGTATTTTGTCACAGCAACAGCCATCTGACTAACACAGCAAGAACTTAGCCTTTTTTCCAACCTTAACACCTTGAACAGCATCTGATACATAGTACTAACTCAATAAATATTTATTAAATCCATGCATAAAGCAATAAAATGGCAAAGGAAAACTGCTAAATTGTAGTTTACTTTGTCATGACCTCTGGTAAACTTTTCAAGTGTCATATCTCTTGACTCTAAAGATGAGCACTTGCAATAACGGTGAAAATCTTATAAAACATGAACATTTCAATCTCAACCTTTTTCACTATGCATTTCTTCCTTCCCCAAAGCATCCCTCAAGAATTCTTTTTCTACTGATTCTAGATATTGCAGACCATCTAGTGGACAACAACTTAAACGTTTGATAGATTTTTTACTTCTTTCTTAAAGTGGTTGCTGATTAATAGCTAAAGTGATCAACCCCAGTGGGAACCTGAGTTTTTCCAACCAACCCAAAGCCAGTTTCCTCATTCCCATTACCCACTAGAGCACTGCAGAGATTTTTCCCTTGACTTTGAACCATCACTTGGTTTTACAGTCCACTTGCCTGTGGTTTAGAAACTGAGCATGTCAACATTCCTTTTTACTGCCTCAGTGTAGCAGCAAATGTGTTTTGTTCTCTCCTTTCAAAAGTGAAGATTGTATTTGAAAATCACTCTCTCCCCTAGGGAAACACTCACTCCTAACTCCCTGACAGGCCATGAGGACCTCAAAATTAAGAAAGATGTCCAGATATGTGAGTTTGTACAGAAAGGACTAGAAAACCACCCAGACACATAACGGCTCAGTTACGTGCCTGGCTTCTGTCAGGAGAAATGTGTGTCTGAATTTTCAGGCTCATAATAGACATGTACAGCTAACTGACTTTTATCTTGCCTCTGTCATATTGATCTATCAGTGAATCTATAATAGAAGATGGGAGCCTGGAACAGTAAAAAGTAATAACCATCGAGATGGATAGCCCGAGCAAAAATGTAGTTTCATGGGGACACTTAGTGCAAAGAACTGTAGATTCATGTCAAGGGGGCATAAGTATCCCCTTCAAAGCCAACTGTTAAAAACACCTAGTGCACAGATGACCTGCCTTCAGAATATGATATGTTTCTGTATTGATTTTCAGAGTTTCAAAACAACAGGAAATAGCCAAGTGAAAGTTTCTTTGCAGAACACTAAAAGTAATTTACCTTCTTCCTTTGATTTCAGCTTCAGATTTTGTTTTATGGTTCAAAGTACAAGTGCTTATTTTAAAAAATTCATTTCTAACTTATGGTGGAAAGCAGCACTGGAGACCAAAGAAGTGTGGAGCAAGAAATGGGCCACGAAATGAAACAAAACAAAACCTCCCAAATTGCGTTAATGGAGTTAGTGGTTAGTCATTACATGACAAAGTTTGTCTCATTCAGTAAGCTCAGGCCCATTCATGGGCAGGGTCTTACCACAAGGAGGAGATTTGAAGAAACTATAAAATGCTCCATACAATGATTTGGATTCTACCTGTTTGGCTTCTGAAATTCCATCTTTTCTACATCTCTTTGCATGAAAAAAGAATTGATCTTTTTTTTTTTTAAGTGATGTTTTCAGGTTAGAAGAAAAGCAGTTTACTTTCCAGTGCAAATTGGTGTTATTTGTGTATTTATTTGTGGATTATCAATATGTAGTAAGTGCTAACAATGGCATGATACTAATAATTCATGATTCCTAACTGGAACTCTTTTTACTGAGATCCTGTGCTCTATATTCACACACATTTGTTTAATGCAGTGTGCTGAGATGCAAGAAAACAAATTTCAGCTTATTCTGTGCCCAAATTTGGTATTTGTTTTCACTGTTTTCTTCATTTTTGGCTTTAAGAAGTTATGTCAGTGTTCTGGCAAGAAATAGATGGCACATTCAAAAGAAATGATTAAAAAGCATTTTAGCCAAGGCACGAAGGGTAGGCAGGGTTAAGGGAAACCAACCAAGCAGGGTAAAGCAAGTATTTCTGAGATCCCCATCAAGTCTGAGGCCACAAGCAAGGGAATGTTTAGAAAGCCCAGGGGGTCTACTCTGAAGGGTGAGCCACCCAAGAGCTATGGCCCTTCATGAACTCAGACACCACCCACTCATGAACCAGGAGGACTGAAGGGGTCACAGTAATCAATACCCCAACTTTTCTTTCCTCATATCCTTCACTTTCCTACCAGGCTGCAGTTTTCCAACTACAGCAAGAAAATGATAAACAGAAAATACAAATTTCTGCTCAACATATAACATACCTTGACCAAGTTAAGGGAAGTATGGATATAAAATAAGACTATCTGTACACGTCACAGAAATTGTCAAGATCTTGACGAACAGAAGTTAAGCAAGATTAAACAAAGCCTTACAAAAGAGATGGGAATCTTTTAAACTCTGTCTTCTACTTTTAGCAAATACAACATTACAGCAATGGCAAATACTGTGATAACATTCCCAAGAGATATGGGAATGACTAACCTCTTCCTTACCTCCTCCATTTCCTTTCCCTCCCGCAAAAAAAAAAAAAAAAAAAAAAAAANCTGTCAAAGTCCTGAGTCAAAATGCTTTACATAACGCTGTCTCAATTACTGTAAAGTTTTAAAATACAGAAATCAAAAAATATTAAATCACCAAAGTATGGGTTAACTACTTTTTAAGTAGGAAGCAATAAGTGGTCTTCATGAATTTTCATCCAATCCTAAGAAGATAAATGATATTGAAATGATCTTGATTTGTCCCTGTTTCTTTTCACGCTAAACAATTTCCCCAGGCTTCCATGTGTGCCTGAAGGGGGCAGGAGAGTATGCAGCTTCTCCCTGAATGGGACCCAAGGGACTCTAATACAGAACCTCACTCATGAACTTGAGAAGCATTAGTATCATTGCTTCAAGCAATTGCCCAGGTTCCTGATGGTAGAAAGAGCACAAGATATGCAGAACACACTGGCTCCTATTTTTGAGGAGGATTTCACCTTAAAATAATACCCATGGAAAATACAAGAGTGCCTATAAGAAAAAATCAAAACTAAAAATTATGGTACATTCTATAGACCAATGCTGCCTAAGAGAACTTCTACTATCATGCTCTATACTGTCAACTTATGGCATATCCAATATATTATTTAATAATGTGACTGTGCTGGCCACATATAGCTAAGGAGCATTTGCAGTGTGGCTGGTATAGAGCTGGGAGTATAGCCCAGCTCGGTGACAGAGTGCTTACCTGGCATATGTGAGGCCCTGAGTTCAGTCCCAGTGTTAAAAAGAAAGAAAGAAAGGGGAAAAAAGGGAAAATGTAGCTAATACATGGAGGAATGGATGTTTTAGTTTTACTTAAGCTTAATTAAGTAACAATAATTACCTGACATTCAAATCTTAATAGCCACAAGTAGCCAGTGACTACCATATGGAACAGCACAGCTCTTAGGTGACCACAGAAATCTAAAGAAAGTGGTGAGGGAAGGTCTCATCAAGAAGACACATTTTAAGCAACTTTCAAAGTAAATTTGGGAGGGTAGAAAATGCAGTTGGATTGAGAAAGGAGAAAAAGAAAGAGGAAACACCAAGGTTTTGTCCTAGCAGAAGGCCTGGGGTTACGGATTGAAAGGCCAACTGCAAGGAACTGCGAAGAAGCAGAGTAGGTTGGGGCCAGGCAGGGACTATATTAGTCCATTTTGTGCTTCTATAACAGAACTCAGAAATACGTCCTGTAATTTATAAGAAAAACAATGGTAAACTAGGATTTGCTTTAAAGACATTTGATCATAAACTGTAGTTTAAAATAAACCATTATATCTATAAAGAGAGAAATATCAGAGTCATGTGTTTTCCAGAACAAGATTAAAAAGTTTATGGACTCTGGGCTATTTTTTTCTAAATCACACCCTTATAAGAAGGTCATTTATTGTAAACATTTAAATCTGTTAGGTATTAGGTATGGGTTACATTATATTTATTTTGTGTTTTTATTTTTTTTATTTATAAATGTTTCATTGTGGCTTCTGCAATCAAATGGTTTGTATTGAGGAATTAGAATACCACCAGATCTCACTTAAAATATACAAATTTCCCTGTTTTCATTAAGAAAGTAATGCTTTTGGCCAGAATATTTACATTCTACACATAATCCAGGTCTTACATTACACATATTGATTGTGATTAAAAAAAAAAAAACTAGCAACTTCTTCTGTAAATAGTTAAATTGTCTATCTATGCATTATCATTTTATTCCTGAAGATAAATTTACAACAACTCAAGTGAAAATAAAATAGCTTACATGCAGAATTCTCTCTACAAATTGCCAGTCACTGGAGAAATATTTACAGTTCTTCAAGTCCATTAAGATGGTTGGTTCTCACTTCAAATAAAATGATAACCATATGCTTCCCAAGTGTGCTTTGTCTTCCTTCTTTGCTTATACTATATTTTTCCAAAGACAACTTTTCAAAGCTTGAGTATTTCTCAAACAGCTTCCAATGACTTAAAGTGTTCTGTTTTTTTTTTCTTACTAAAGTACCAATAATTGTAGGTAAAATATGACTGAAGACCTCTCAAAATATGTTGACATTTCAATTCAATTAGAACCATCTGATAATGTATGTACACATGTTGGTTGTAAAGAAAAGACCCAGCTTTAAAGTGACAAATATATTTGTAAAGGACTCATTTCAGCATGTGAGTATACAGACACACATATACAAACTCATGCATGCATGCGCACATGTGCAAAGCTGGGATAAGATTCTAATGACAAAGGATAACATTTGACATCAGGAAATCATTATTTAAATCTTTTCTTAATATATTTGTCAATGGACCTTTATTTTATTTATTTATATGCAGTGCTGAGACTTGAACCCAGTGCCTCACACAGGCTAGGCAAACACTCTACCATTAAGCCACCACCCCAGCCCTTTCACTCTTATGATCTTAAACACACCCTAACATTTACCCTATCAACCTTTATTTACCCTTTACCCTACCACTTCTCTAGCTACTACTAGGAATCCTGTGTTCTCACCCAAAACTTATATAATTCCCTGAATTCTCTTTACAGACACCTACTCCGTTTGCTTCCTGAGCGTTGTGGCCCTGACTTCACCAATCATTTGATTTTATTAACTGGTCCCTTCTTTCAAGTCTCAGAGACATTGTCACTTTCTCCAGGATTGCTTCCTCAGAGCTGAGTCTGGCAACTCCTGTCCTCCTATCGTCTCCATACAGATCACCTCTAGAACAGTGCTATTCCATGGTCTTGTGATTTTCTGTTACATTGTTAGGGAGATTTTCATTGCTGTGACCAAAATACCTGGGGGGGGGGGGCTTATAGAATGAATGATTTATTTTGACTCACAGTTTCAGAAGTTTCAGTCCATGGTCAACTGGCTCCATTGCTATGGGTCAATGATGAGGCAGAGTATCATGGTAGAGAGGGTATGGAAAAGGAGAGCCATACACCTCACACTGACCATTAAGCATAGAGAGCAAGAAAGGGGGTGGGAACAAAGCAAACCCTCCAGGGCATGCCCCCAGTGACCTACTTCCTCCCACCAGGTCCTGCCTTCTAAGGTTTCTACCACCTCCCTTTAGTCCGTTTAATTATGGCTGTCCAACATCCAACCCTGTCCAACCCTGCTTTCCCTTCTTTCCTGTGTTCCTTCTTTATGTAATTCTCCAGGCCACTGTTTCTCAGAGAAATGGATCTAGAAAATTGTCTATCCCACAGGGTTGATAAAAGGAGCAAGAGAAACCATGTTAGTTATACGACACAGTAATAGAAAAGTCTAGTATCTTTATTTTTAGGAGAAAAAGAAAATCTCTAACAGTGAACAAGTGAATCCTAAAGAATTACCTAATATCATCTGTTTTCCCGCCCTACACTGAAGATTTTTCTTTAGAACCAGTCAGCTCCATCCAGCAGGTAACCTTAAATTAGTCTCCCCTCCAAGGCATAGGAAGCACTCCTAGAGTTTCTATACACCAACACTGACAAGAAATGTGCAGTGCTAGTCACACAGTGGAAAGAGCACGAGGCTCAGGAAGGCTGCTCATTCCATTAGTCTGCAAAATACCATCAGACTACAGTTCAAAGACAGAACAACACAGGAAGAGTCAAGTTCAATTGCCCTCTCATTAGCCCCAATTAGCAGATTGAAGGCTGATTGTATATAACAACAAAAAAAATACCTTTTGTTTTGTTGTTTTGGTTCAGCAGTTGAGATGAATAGTTTAAGTGGACAGTAAATACTGAAACAGAAAACAGTTTGGAGAACAAGTTCAAACAATTTTAGTACTGTTTTATGTAGCAAATAATGACTTTGGAAAACTTTTTAAAAATGTAATAAAAAGGAAGAAGAATTTCAACAAACACAGAACATTCATAGTAATCCAAAGGTAATAAAATCCAAGACTATCTATGAAAATTAGCACAACCAGGATTTTTACAAAAACAATTTATGAATCAATTGATTTTCCAAAGCTCTGTGGAAAGCAGGCACTTTCAAAACACAAAATGGAATATTTTATATCAACAATACTATATCTAAAGACAACTTAACTTTTAATACTTCTGACTAGAAATTAGCACAACTTTCAAACAAGGATCCTTTGGGAAATTACAATCATCCCTTTACACTTCTCAGTGGGTGGATGTCAGGAGCAAGCATCCAGCAGGAGCAAACAATCCTCTTCCCTCCTTCTTTCCCATATCTCATGTCTAAATCTTAAAGGATTGAAATGGGCATAGCATGTACAAGGCCCTAGGTTCAATCCCCAGGACCACACACACACACACACAAATAATAATAATAATAATAATAATAATCAATAAATACAGGACTGAAATGAAGTTTCCTGGGATGTGGTACTTGGACCAAAGCAGGAACTTGGAATGGGGCTGTAGAAGGAGGAAGAATCAAATGCAAGTGAGGCTAAGTGTTATAGTTTAGATTAGATGTTCCCCAAAAGCTCATGTGTGAAACAATGTAAGAAAGTTTACAGGTAAAATGATTGGGTTATGAGAGCTTTAACCTAATCAGTGAATTAATCACCTGATAGGGATTAACTGGGTGGTAACTGTAGGCTGGTAGGGTATGACTGGAGGAGATGGGTCTCTAGGGCCATGGCTTTGTCCTGGTGAGGAAAGCTCTGTCTCTCTCTGCTTCATGATCATCATGTCCTGAACCACTTTTCTCCACCACACTCTTCTGCCATGATGTGCTGCCTCATCTCAGGCCCCAAGGAAAGGAGTCCACCATCTGTGAGCTGAGACCTCTAAAACTGTGAGCCCCCCAAATAAACTTTTCCACCTCTAAATTGTTCTCCTCAGGTCTTTTGGTCACAACAGGGAAAGAACTCACTAAGACAGTGAGCAATGAGGGTCAGGAGTTATGTGCTTCCTTTTTCATTATATAGCCCTCAGTAGCTTTAATCTGATCTTCAGTCATTTTCTATCTCTTCTAACCAATTTCCCAGCCAACTCAGATGGGCTGGTCTTGAATATCACTTTCTCTATTGAATTCCTTCTTTCTTAACTGACATTTTGTGGTTGAACAGATGAATCCCAGATGTGAGAAGAATAGTTCACATTCACAGAGAATGAAGTCCTGGTTCATTAAAGGAAAGATATCATTCTTTTCTGGCTCAGAATGCCGAGAGAGCATTTCCTAGGGTTGAGAGGGAGTTGAAAAATTTAACAAAAGCCATAAGGAATACTTCCTGGGTCACCAAGAAAGTCATAACAAGAAATTACCATTTGATTCCTGTCCAGTTCCATGTGCTTCCTTACACTCACCCTCCTAGTCATCTCCACCAGCCCCCCTTTCCAGACGCCTAGATATACCCATTGTTGGCACCCATGTGCCCTTTATCTGGTCCAAAATATCTGGTCCAGTTATAGCAGTAGCAGAATCTCGAGTTTTTAGTGCGTGTTGAATTCAGAAGAATGAACAATGAAGAGGAAGGGGAAATGGGTATGTGCCCCAGGATTATAGTACTCCAGGGGTACAGAATAACCCTGCACTTACATAAGAAAATGCAACACTATGCGGCAGCCATTATCAATGCTGGAAGAGTTCAAAAGGTTCAAGCTTGTTCCTCCCAACTATAAACAACTCATTCACAGATCTGAAATCCTCAAGAGTTTGTTAAGATTCTCTATGGCCACATGAAGTCAGTCTTGTTCAGAGCATTGTTAGAAGTGCTGACATCTTACTTGCTGGCAAAGAGAACACGCTGGTTGAAATGGCTAGCAGGTAGGGGTAAAGGGACTTCTTTCTGTCTTTGCTGCAAATTTCTTAATAAAAGTGAATTATACAAAATGAGAAGAGAGTTGAGTAAATCATTGCAAAATGTGTGGGTAACTGGCTGACAAATTTCACCTCGATCCCCACATTCAAGCTTTCTCTGCAAACAACCACCCTGCCCAATGAGAGGGAGGAAACAGTGAAACTTTCAGTGCCACAGCAGGTACTGAGATGAAAACATGTGCGGTGCAGCGAGGACTTGACAAGCCAGACATAATCTTGACAGGATGTGACACAGTTCCCCAAATCAAAGTCTGGGGACTGACTAATTCTTTTCTCTGTGAATTAAAAGCAAATACTTTAAAAATACTTTATGACTCACTTTTGTATTTCTTTGTGTTCTGAAGCTTATTGTCTCATTTATATTTATTATTTAGGGAAATTTTGTCCGTACAAGGTTACCAGATAGATTTGCTCTATCACCAGAAGTCTTTATGTTCACTTATACATTAATTCTGCTCATGGTATGGGAAACTGAGAGCACTCATATCCTCATAACTAGGGACATGCACAGAGGAAGGGGTGAACAGCACGAGCAATACAATAGAAAGTGAGTGACAAAAGTCCACAGTTGTGTCAATCAAGGCATTTTTTTTAATGCCTTAAGTGAGTATGAGTTTCTATGCTAACCAGATAATGACTGACTTAGAGATTTCAGTCTTCTAGGCCTTGTCACAAATTATGTCTTCTACTTTAGAATCTACTGGACTGCTATGAAATAAAATTCTGATGCTTGGAACAACAGTAACAGAAAGCAACATTTTATGCTTTGTTCTTTTATGGGTCTCTTCAAACCTCCAGGAACAGGTGCTTTAGATTAGGCTGCCCAAGGCCAGCAGGGCCTGGCTTTATTATACTTTGGTAAATAACAGTCACTGTTGTCATCAGAGTTTTCCACACTTCCAGAAAATGTCACTAGCCACATGTCAGCAGGGTTCTTTGTCTAATTTCTACAGCTAAGGTGGCAAGAAGGTTATTAGAAGTAATAGCAAATTTAAAGTTTTATTAGCAGTAAACTGCAAAAGCTAATGGTGATGCCAACACTAGATAAAATCATTGTCACAGTTAATTCTGAACTCCTTATTTCAAGCTTAATAATAGGAAACTCAATGGAAAGGATATTACACGCCCCATATCACTCATGAGTGCCGCAGGCCTGAGTAACTTGTTATTTTGCTCATGAGTGAAATAAAATGCAGATTATACTGCCTGCTATCAGGGGCATTGTTTTAATTGAGGGTGTATGCATGGTGATGAGGGGGGACCCAAGTAGGTTCTCATTTTTGCAACTGTTATAACAATGGTCTTTTGGTTTAATATCTGTAACTGAGCATATCACCTTTGTATTACTTTGTATTACAAAACCGTATTTTGTATTTTTTTTTTTTTTTTGTAATTTGTATTACTTTGTCTCAGCTCCAGAGAAACGAAATCAAGCTGGGGAGGAGGGAGGGGATTATTTGGTGCTTCTCACCACTATTTCTACAAAAATGCTTTTCCAGCATTCTAGCACCTTTGTTTCTGGGCCCCTCCATCTACAGAGGCAGACAATGGAATATTTGTGTTGCTCCATTTGTCTCATTCCAATCCTGTATGCCAGGACAAACAGCCCTTCCACTCTGACATCTACTCCTGGTCAGGAATAAATAATACAAGATGCACTCCTCCATACTTTACATTTACTAAGAAAATAGGTGTTTCCGAGAACTAAGATCACATGGGATTTTGTGTTCTTTTCTAAAGTATGTTGCTCTTTCCTTTCAAACAAGTTGAAGTGATTTCTGATCCTTGCCACAAATCATGCAAACGTGCTGCCTCGCTGGCCATGTGTGCATTCCTGCTTTAAGGGGAGCCTTCCATGGTCTTGACAGGGACTGTCTATGATTATGCCACTCTAACTTCAGGCTGCATGTGTATGGAGATGACTATTTTTAAAGCAAGTCCTATTCCCTTTGATTGAAGTTGAAATCCTAAGACTTCCACAGCCAAGATCATTTTTGCTTCTCTAAGTTTCAATATTCTCTTTGAAATATTTGTCTGATGATACACAGTATGGACAGAGCTGCCTATAGTTCAATTTCTGAGCAATTATCACTTCATGGCAATTTGACTGTATCTAAGCAGTGGAGAGCTAAAATACTTAAGACTGCCGCCTGGTCTGCCTAACAAAGGTTTTGCATAAATTAAGGATGCAGAAAGGAGTGGGGAAGAGCAGACAACTCTTCACTTTATCTTGTAACTTTCTAAAACAGAGGAAATCTGAGTTCAAAACCTTGGTGCCTATGAGAAGGAGCCTCATTAGCAGGTGAAATTAGCCCCCAAATTGCCATCTTGATTGGTTCAATAATACTGCTCCACTCGACTCGGGGTGGGATGAGTTTCATTTTCAATAATTTCCTCACTGCTGTTTCTCTGCCTCATATTTCGGTTTGCCAGCTCTGTCCTTTAAGTGGTATTTTCTTTTATCCAAAGCACCAAGCTGTGAATTTATTGAGAAATGCGTGTGTTCACAATAAGATGATGCCATTACTAATAAGTCCCATTCGTTTCAGGAAAAACGAAACACTATATTCCTAAATTATAAACAAACAGTCCTAAATTCCAGAGATTATTATTACCAGGAAGACAAAGTGCAGGGCCAGAAGAATTTGCTAATGCATACAACTTCATGAGATAGATCTGGACACTGTGTTCATCTTTACTTATTTCCTATTCATACATACTGTTCTTGTGTTTGACAATGAATATTGTGTTGTGACACTTGAAATCCTCCCTTTATTTAAAATAAAAGAAATATCAGTCAGTTAAACCTGATATTAGGATTCAGCTTTTTATTTTGTTTCGTTACCCCAAATTTAATGGAAACATCAGTTCTCTCAAAAAGACACTTCTAATAAATTGTCATACCTAATTTTGCATGGATACCAAGATGTCTGGCTGCTTCCATCTGGGTCCCTTGGGTTCTATAGAGATTTTTAACGCTTGTGAGAAATCGCCTTGGACTGTGAGTTATAGAATCGTCTTCTGTAATCATCAGTATCCACTCTATCTGAAACAAAACTTCTTTTGCCATTTGCTTGAGATTTTTGATGGTTTGTGAACACATTAAAATCTATTGATAATCATGTTAACATAGGTAACTTAGATTTTAAACTTAAATTATATTTTCAAGAGGAATAATTTATGTAGCTTTTTTCATGACTATTTACATATTATGCCTATAAACTCTTTAATAACTATATCTAAGCAAAAGCCAGGGTCTTTCAATCATCTTACGAACTTTAACTGTCTATGGTGTGTTCAAACTGAATTCACAGGGGGTCCTCACTAGGCCACATGCCTCACACAGTTAGTGATGTTGTACTTTCGTACTTCTTAGTATGTGCATATGGTTATTTTTTTTCCTTTAAAATTACAGTTTCACATTGAAGAAAAAAATCTGCCAAAAATCTGTGTCCCAGTGATATTGACATTATAATGGGAAGACACAGTACATGTACATATAGACTGTTGGCTGATGGTAAGTGTTATAGAGGAAAATGAAGCAGAAAAAGAGGGATTAGGGGAAGCCTCTTTGAAAAGGTAACAGATGGACAAAGGCAGGGAAAGAAGGGAGGAAGCAAATCATGCATCTGGAGACTAGAAAGAGTTTTTCAGGCAAAGAAGAGAGCAATTGCAAAAGGCCCCCCAGACAGGAGGAGCCTCTCTGCATAGTTTGAAGAACACCAGAGAGGCCAAGTGCCTGAGACTGAGAAAGCAAGGAAAAGAGAACTGTAATGGAGGAGGTCAGAGATTATGGTAGTAGGGTGTAGAGGGAGGTCGGGGTCTCTGGGATGGCTTTCATCCTGTGTCAGATGTGCCACTGCCAAAGTATGCTAAGCAGAAAAGTGATAGGATGAGCCTTGTGTCTTAGAAGATAGCACCCAAGCTAACTGGAGAATAAACTTTGGGAAGTAAAGAGACTAATGGAAGCAAACAGACTCTTAAAGGAATGACTGAAATAATCCAGATGAGAGAAGATGGGGGCTTGTATCATTGACAGAAGTAGAATGAAGCAGTTAGTTTCTGATGTAGTTAGTAGTTACAGAAGACAATATCTACCAACAAACTGGATTTATATGTGTGATAGAAAGTCAAGGATGATTTCAAACTTTAAATCTGAGCACACAGAAGGATAGAGTTGTCATTTTCTAAATAGAGAGAAGACTGCAAGAAGTGAGGTTGGTAGAGGAAGATGAATCAGGAGTTTGGACCTCAGACCCCTAAGAGGAAGGGTTGAGTAAATAATTGCACATAGAACTGTTTCAGTTTGGGATATCCTCATTAGAGATATCTGTAGCTTGGGGATTTTTGAGGCCATGAGCACCAACAGAGAAGAGGAGAGGAAAAAAAAACCTAAAACCAAGTTGTTTGGCATTAAATATTTAGAATACTGAGAGATGAGGAGATCTCAGAAAGGAGTCTGGGAAGAACTAATCAATGAGGGAAGAGACAAACCAGGTAAGTGCTATGCCCTAGAAGCCAAATGAAGAAAGGAATTAAAGAAATGGAGATGGTAAAAGACATTTTTGAAATAAAAATCAGTTATCCATTCAAAAACACCATAGCATTTAATATATCATGGAATATACTTAAATGTATTTAAACAAAAATTCCACTCTGGAATCTAAACTACGTCAATGGTTGATATGATTTAAATTTGGTTTGTCCCTTTAAAACTCATGTTGAGGCTTAATCTCCACAGTGAGTAATTAAGAGTTAAGAGGGTGGAAATTTAATTCAACTATGCTGTTTAGAAGTGGGAAACTTCAGAAGTGATTAAGATTAGATGGAGTCATTAGGGTAGGGCTTCATGATTGAACATTGGTGATTCAATAATATGAGAGAGAGAGAGAGAGATCAGAGTAGCTATGAACACGTGAGCACTGAGTCTACCCATGAGATGGCCTGCACCTCTTCTATTCCCTCAGCAAGAGGACCACCACCAGGTGTGGCCTCTCAACCTTGGACCAGAACTGCCAGCCAAAATAAACCTCATTTCTTTATAACTTAGTCTGTTGTATTGTGTTATTATCAACCGACAATAGACTAAGACAGTAGTATAATCATTATGTAAAGCACTCAAGAAATGGTAGTCAAATCTATATTTCATTGTCTTTTATAATGTCAGGATTATTCAAGCAGTTTGAGCCAATTTTGCTGAGATTTCACAAGTCATTGTCAAATTCTTTTCATCTTTTAAAAGGTCATACGTATGTAACATCAATCAAATACAAGAACATGTACATGTGCTTACTTTGGGGTACCATCAGCTTTTAAGTCTTAATACTCTAAAACTCTCCAAATTGAGAATTCCTGTTCAATATCTGCTTTGGTTTTTTAGATTTTCTGATGCTGAAAGTTTCACCTTTGGAATTCCTATTCTTGGTATAGTTTTGAAAATCCAAACTTTGAAATACTTAGACCACAAGAACCATTTAATTACAAGTTGGACTTTATTTACTACTTGTGATTTTATGCATCAATTTTGGAGTTTTTTCAGTAGTCTTACAACTTGAAGTATCACTACAATAGGAGGCCAGTTTTATATGAGAAGGTGTTTCTATTTTATCAGGTTTGGATTTGGGTGGGAATATAGAGAGATCAGAAAAATTAAGTAAAAAAATAATAATTTGACAACTATCCCATTATTTTATTTTCTGAGTAAAGCTAACTACATACTTAGAACCCAAGTTTAACTTTTGGACATCCCATCTTAAAGAGGATCTGGGTTTTCCCATAGAAAACCATAGAGAAGCCCTCTAATGTACCTCCTTCCCAGCTGCCCTGTGACCATGTTGCCTTATGTCAGAAAGGAGATGTCTTATCCCAGTTTAAGATTCTGACTCCTTCTGATTATTTGTAGTAGACTTTAAGTGTCAAGACAGGTAGGTAGAGAACTAGCACACACAGAAGTCCATAGAACAGCTCATGCCCACCTAGCCCCTCCAATATTGGATCCTCTATCCTCATACTTCGCCTTTGCTGGAAAAACACATTCATACCTACCTCTCAATATCTTCGCCCTATGACTCTAAGTTCCATAAAAACTCAAGTACGGTATGCTATTCGATAAGGGTATGGGATACCATACCTGGCATTCTCAGATACGTGTTGAAATAAAAAATGAGCGACTAGTTAAGTAAAAAAAGAATTTAAAACATCATCAAAAATTCATGGAGAGGGATGACAAGGCTTGAATACCTTCCATGTTACAATTGTAACTCTACAAAATTAAAGATTACCTGGCAAATAAGTTCACAAGTGGATTTTACATAGTATGTTAGCAGTAGAATCCATAGTACTGAGCAGAATAATGTCATCAGATACAAAATGAGCTGATGCTTGATTGGCCTAAGTGTGCCATAAAAGTAGCAACATAATAGATTATAAAGTCAGTACTCCAGAAAGTGTCACAGTCTCATGAGAGCCAACTTATCCTCAGTTACCTGTTTTTCTTTTAATAGTGGTAATTCACACTCTTTTTCACAGACTGAATGAAAAGAATAACATAAAAAAAAAAAGATACAATAAACTCAGGACTTTCCTGCTACTAATATCATACAATCAGGTCAAAGTCTCCACAAGTTTTATAGGCTCCTTTAGAGGAAAGGCATCATCAAAGCTGCGCCCCTTTAAGTGACCAGGATGTGAGTTTTCCTGGCAGCACAATAATTTTAGGCAAATTGGTGACAGAGCTTCACAGACTACAGAGAGTCATGGGAAGGGAAAAAGAGGGCAAATGGCATGATATGGCATATACAGTGCTGTAAGGGTCCCACTCCTTGAAGGCTTATAGCCCTCAAGTTCTTTCCATTGCTGCCAATGTCCATAGTATGGCCAAAGTCCATGGTAGACTGTGCTGCAACCAGAGAAGGAGATGGAGGAAAATAAGAAAAGTGTAGATAGGTATTGATGATGGATAGATAGATGATACATAGCAGATAGAAAGATTTCATAGATGTAGATGGATATATATACACACACACACACACACACACACACATACATATGTGTGTGTGTGTGTGTGTATATATATATATATATATATCAGGCTTATTCTTCCCAGGCACTGCATTCTCTTGACTACTTTCCAAAACCATGTGAGATTAGCATTATTAGCCTCATTTACAAACGAGAGCCCAGGGATGCTAAATGTCTTGACATAGACACTAAAAGCCTCTATTCCATCTGGCCCAATTGCCTCTGTAAACTTACTTCCTATTACTCTCTTCCTCATTCATTCAGCTCCAGCCATACTGGCCACCCTGCTGTTTCTCAATTGTGTCAGGCAAACTTTCACAACGTCTTTAAACTTATAGTTCCATCTGCCTGCAATGTTTTCCCACGGAATATCTACATGCTTTGCTCTTTTTCCTTAGGTCTCCACTCAAATGTCACCAATTCCTCCCTCCTTCCTGATGGTCTTTTACTCCATTCCTTGACCTTTCTTTAAAACATCTCTCACCATCATTTCTCACATCTCTCAATCTCATTCCATGGTCCCTGCCAAAGAAGAGCCTGATAAATGAACTTCCATGTGAGCAATTTATTTTTAGAAATATGCCAAGGAATAAGATGAGAAGAATGAAAAGGGAAAGAAATGAAGCTGCTTTGCCATGCACTGTCAAATTCATGGGCCATGTGGGTAATTGGGGCTCCTATGATAAGGCATCTATGAGGAACCTTGTATAATACACTTCAGAATTCTCCACCCAAGTCACAGGCTCTGTCTCCCACTCCAGCTCCACGGTGTGGTCAGTCCAGGTTCAGATTAGCTGAGTAGGTTCCCACAGTGTTACACACAGAGTAGTCCTGTGAATAAAGTTGGGGTGGGGGGCAAGGTCCTAGCCAGTTATTCCTGAAATCAGATAGTAGGGGTAGCAATGGCTGAAATAAAAACATCAGTGGAGAGGACATGGGGTGGGACACAAGAGGTTTCTGATTCAGCCATCTTTTGCATCACTAAGACCTTTCAAAGAACATTCAAGATTGAGGCTATCAGTGGTTTCTACAATAGACTCATAGAAATTTTAATGAAAAAAAGCTAGATAGAGTCCTTTCTGTTGTAACTGTTCTCCAGGCCATGACTGGCAGTATCTTTTCCTCCACCCACACTCACTCAGCCTCTCCCACCCTCTTATTCACCATACCAGTTGGTCTAAATTCACTTGTTTGGTGAGATGACTCAGAGCATAATTACTATGTCAGGTCCTACCATCGACTTTACAGTATTCCATTTTCTGGTATCACTAGGAGAGCCCCAGGGAAGCTCCTTGGCTCTAAACATGGTATTCAAAGGCAACACTATGATGCAGAAACTATGCTCCTCAGGATAATCAGATTCAGGTATGCCCACTAGCTAAATGACTTCCTTCTTTGGAAATAACCAAGCTGTAGCCCAAGCTGCAAGGGTATAAAACATTTACAGTATTTTCTGTAAGTGCATGTTTCCCCAAATAGAAACCAAAACTCCTAATTTGGTAGAGCCCACCTGAAGGGGTTAGAAAGACAAGCTCCAAAGAGTGTCAGTCCAAATGACAGCAATGGGACCAAACCTTCTACTTTTGACTCCTGACTCTGTATCCTGGCATGGGGCAGGGCCATCACAGCACCACATACGGCCATTATTTTGTTTTATACACACATCCATAAGAGCATTCCAACCCTACCAGGTCCTACCTTTGCACCTTAGCCAGGCCTCTAGTTTGCTTTTCAATCATTTTTGAGGTAGCTCCACCCGTGAAGGGTAAGAACTATGACTTTTACCATTGTTTCCACAGGACATAGATTAGTACCTGACACATATTAGGCATTCAATTAATATCTATAAATGAATGAATGAATGAATGAATCAATCAATCAATCATTTTACATTATCTTAAAGCATTTTAAAATCCCAAAACACAAAGAATGAAATGCACTATAAACTAGTACCTCACAGGATTAAAATTTGAGAGATAGTTTCTTAGATATAAATATAATTGGCACATACTAGGAAAAAATAAGATTATGAAAATTGAACAATTTACAGTTTCAAAATGTATGTAGAATTAAAATTCACATGTATAAACCATATTTATTTACCTTAGTAAACCAACAAATCATAAACTTGGCATGGGGGGGTACAAATGCACTTAATTTTCTTTGTCCTAAACACTAATGAATTTCATGCAATAAAACCTTATTAAGAAGCATTATGTTCAATAATAAATTGTCAAAGACTATTCTACCAGATTAAATGTATGATAAAATATTTAAAATGGCATTTATTGCATCAATTTTTTAAATAAAGCTAGAGAATGATGTTAATATGACTTAATAGTCCAAAACCTTGCTATTTTTTTCATTTTTTAGCATATTTCTCCCATAATTTATTTTGCCTACTACTACTAAAGTATAAGAAAATAATGCCTACAGGACTAAAATGAAGTTTTGCAGAATTAAGGGAGAAAATGTGTATGTGTAATGTTTTATACACATTTCAATTGAGAGCTTGATATATCATGTTGGGTTTCCTGCCAGAGGGATTTCATGTGCTTGGGAAAATAAAGTCAGTGTAACTTTGTCTTAGAGAGGAGTCACTTTATTATTAATCATGGAACAATTATTGAGCTCTGACAGTTTTAAAATGCTGAGAAAAATGCATTTGTGGTCTAATTATGAATTGTACATTGGCAAAGAAAGGTAATGGACTCTATTTACCTAACCTAATGTTGGTGCCTCATTTCTGCTAAAATGTCAACATATTGGTCTATGAACATATTTCACCAGCATCTAAATTCCACTATGGGGTTAAAATGTTTTAAAATAAAATGTTAGCTCCTTGGAAGAGAAAGATCTGAAAATTCATGCATAAATGTAAAAATGGCCTATCTTATCACAACTATAAGAAATTCCTAAAACTTGTTTCATTGTTTTTTTCAATTTTCTCTACGTTTGAAATGCAATGTTCCTATTCAAATGAGCAACATGGACAATCCAGCTAGCAGGGGATTGAAGCCCGTTTGCTTCTGTCATGTAGACCTCTCACCTTTATCTAGACTCAAGTAGTGTTGGCCCAATTACTGAAGTTATCCACAACATTTTCAAAAGGTGACTTCAATTTAATCATGGGTTTGTTGATAATATTATTGAAAAGACAATAATAGTTTGAAACAATAGTAATAAAAATATTCAAGAAATAATTTAAAGCATTAACATCCCCTTCCTGAAACAGGAAAACAGTTAAAAAAACTTGGTGTTTTATGTTAGCTCAGTGCCATGCTAATCTCATGAAAATGGCAAGGATCAATCTCTCTCAGATCATGCAAAACACTATTGTTATTCAGAGCATCAGACTGGAAGTTAGCCAAGTTTTCAACCCAGGTCAATCCAAAGCAAACAAAGGAAACAGGAAAGAGACTAGGAAAAATGGAAGGTTTTAATATCCAGCACATATGTTCAACTAGGTTACATTTTTTGCAAGATTGTAGCAACTTGCTCAGAGAAGTCCCAAATATGCTACTGGTTCAAATAACCCAAGATTTTTTTTTTAAGTTATGAGAGATAACTACCATTTTCTCATTTCCTTCTTTAGTTTCTAATGAGCATGCATATCTAACATAACTCATTAAGAAATGTTTGTGTTTTAAAAAGGGCATGTACACTCCAAAAATAGTAATATGTAAAGCGCCCAGAAGGATATCACTATAAAGTTAATAATGCACTTTCACTCATCAGCTGTCTTCAACTTGCACGCCTTCAAAAGAATTCTTTCGTTAGTGCCACGGGGTACTCAATGTAAAATTTGTAGAATCAGCCTTAGCAGAATAAGTTTGAATTCTGGCAGCTCCTAGGTCTCCTTTGCTTCAAACATTATACACTCTGGAGTCTTTACATTTTCAAATGACAGAGAGAAAGAAAAGCATTTTAAGGTTTACCATAGCTTCTCTCTCTAAGGGCTTCTTGCAAAGAATTCGCATATTGCAGTTACAAATCTCAAATTAGAGATTTAAGTTTCCCTGCCTGGTCAATTATAAGACCCTCAGCCTTACCAAAGAATACAAGCTCTTTACTTTGCAAAGGTCTGAGTCAACAGCTTGTTGGGCTTTGAAGAACCTTGGCTCCTTTTGCAGCTGGGCTCTTTCTCCTTTGGCGTGTTTCAGGCCCACTGCTGGTTTTCATTCATCTCCATTCTGTGGGTTTCAGGTGACATTTTGGGGCTGGAAATGTAATGTGTCAGAAGATAGCTGCAGCTTCCTACTGTGTTAGTTATTGTTTCCTTTGTCAGGAGGTGAGTGAGCACAAATATTTTCCAATTGCTCTGATTTTCAGACAGGTTTAGATCTAC
The DNA here is from genome assembly GCF_001458135.2 of Marmota marmota marmota. Lineage (NCBI taxonomy): Eukaryota > Metazoa > Chordata > Mammalia > Rodentia > Sciuridae > Marmota > Marmota marmota. Next base: position 29,830,738 of record NW_026000068.1, read on the forward strand.
TGAGCCATCCCTGATGTTCACGCCTATAACATTTAAAAAACACTGGATAGATTTCAGAGGCGATTTCTGAGTTCAGTCCTATACAAATACAGGTACTATCATTTATCCTTTTTCCAGAAGAGGCATAGATTTCATGTCCTCTCTTGGTTTACCTCCGCCCAGTATAAAAGAGAGAGACAGGGTGCTTCTAAAAATGCTTCTCATTTGGGTTCAAAAAACATCAGCTTACCTTTCTGCTACAGGCAAAACATTATCATGATCAACAGAATCTGTCTCTTGGGATTCAGTCCTGCAGTTCTTTCTTGGGTAAAATTCCCATCAGAATCAGAATTAAGTCCTTAGTGAAAACTTAAATTACATTATAATATTCATTATAATATCATAAGTTCCAGCAAGGCTTTGCCAAAGGCATTGAATGATTTATGATAAACTTGAAAACCTCAGTCCCCTCTTCCCAGGGTGTCTTCAATTATTTCTTTGACGAATTCTACTCTTGATTCCTTGTTGAACTGAAGTAATAAGGGGTTTAGGGCCTTTATATTCTTCCTCAAACTTTTTCTTTTTAACTTAGAATATCTGCAAGTAAAATATCATTGATTGGATCTTTTTAAATGTACCTCTTATAAAATTATGGTTAAATATTATCTTACTCCTACAGAATTTGTATGACTTGTAAATGTAAATTCTCTATAATAGCATTTTAGTTATAAAAATTGTATCATTAAAAATTCCTCAGACTCATTTTACTTCAGCCTAAGCAGTTAGTTCAGTTAGAAAATAAGTCTTGATAAAATTCCCTATTGGCCTCAATTTGATTCTTTGGCCACTTAGCATACAGATGCATGGCACTGGTCACTGTGAAAATCACATGTATGGCGCAGATTGATTGTAGAACTTAAGTTTGATTTGTCTCCTCATTGAAGAAACTGAGTCCCGGGAGAAGTGAGGGACCCATCCAAGGTCACACATTTCATTAAAGACAATGTGGGTCCTACTTTATATTATTGACTGTGAGGTCAGAGAAATGTGACTTTACAAACTAGATAAACTACTTAGTGACTATTCCTTGTGTAAATCAATGTACTTTACTGTACCTAGCTATGCCATGGCTAAGTCACTCAGCTTCATATTATTAACCAGTAAAATGGAGATATCCATTTCTAGTATGGCTAAGAAGATGAAAAAATACATAAATACAAGTTTATCTGGCCCCAAATAGGCATTCAGTGATGGCAAAGATTATAATTATTAGTATTTTTATGCAAACTAAAACAATCTTCCAGCTGCTCTTAGTCAGTGCTGCCCTAATGGACTGCCAGAGACTAGATAATTTTAAAAGAAATTTATTTTTCACTCTGGAGGCTGGGAAGTCCAAGATCCTGGTGCTGGCATCTGGCAATGGCCTTCTTGCTGTATCAATTTATGGAAGAAGGTGAGAGAGGAGAAGAAGGCAAAATACAAAGAGGATGGAATGTACCCTTTGTAGTAAACCAAACCCACTCCTGTGATACTGAACAAAATAGCAGCTATAATTCTTCCAGGAGGGTGGAGCAGCCCTCACAGTCTAACTACCTCTCATTAAGCTCCACCTCCCAATAGTGTGGATTAAGGAGTAAGTGTCCAACACAAACTTTGAAGTGGACACATTCCATTCATAGCACTGCCCTTTCTGATTCATCATGATAAATCTTACAGAATTGTCTTTGTTGTTGTGCTGGGGATAGACACCACAGACTTTGCACATCTAGGCTGCTAGGCAACACTCCCAAGCCTTGCTACCCCCCCACCTCTGACAAAAAGGCAAATGGATGTGTGAAGCACCTCATTTGGATGTGTCTGCAATCTTAGAAGCTTGACTACTGTACATTCTCCCACAACTGGATCTTCAGAGCTTATTCAGAGAACCAAAGCTACTTGCATCCTCTTAACTGAAGGTGGGTCCTCTTTTATCAGAAAAGAATGTTATCTTCCATGGAGTGCCCAGTTTTAAGAGGATGCACAGGGAACAAAGAGGAGGAAGAGGACACCCACCTAGCCAGCTTGGTCAGCTGAATCAATTTTGGTGAGCAATGGGGTGACAGATGTCCTAGCTTTCCCATATGATTCTCTTTATATTAAATACCCTCAGAGGCTTTCTGACATCATTTTATGTTAAAATTTCTCCCTCTAACATGCAAGGACCTGCATATCAGGCTACTATTTTTGCTCACTTTTATAAATTCATTTCAACTTACTTCCTTAGACTACTTTCAAGCCCAGTTGTTTTACATTCCACAGACATGTTCCTTATGTTATACAGACCAAAATGTCACCTTTTCCATAAGATCTTTATTTATTCTTCCAACCAAATGCAGCATGTCCTACAGAGGTGGTTTTGAAAAAAAGTCAGCACCTACTGCATGCCCTCTGCTGAATGATATTCTAGCCACTTCAAATATTGGTTCATTCACTCTTTTCTGAAGGCATGCTGCATCATACATAGTTGACTTTTGTGCTATGGTAATTTTTACACTTATTTCATTTCATGTCTCAGATTGTTGTTTATCAATGGCAAGAATCATGTCTTAACCTTTAGCAGAGTTCCTTTACAGGCAGAAGGAACTAAGGAAAAAATACTAAGTGAATACCTTAAAGTATAACAGGAAAAAGTATCATCTAGAATAAACTTGAAGCAACTTGGAAGTCCATGAGAGCTTATTTGGGATAAAAGTTCTTTTTTGCCCACCTGAAACCATCTGTGAATTTATGCTTTTTTAGCAAAAGGTGGCTGAATTGTGAAATGTCATATGGCATGTTGAAATTGTGACAGGCATCAATCTCCTCTTTTACTCCCCAGGCCTAATTACTAACATGGAAAGAAGCAAAGAAGGAAAAAAAGAAAAGATCAACAAACCATCCCTGAAAAACACACAGAATTATTTTTGTCACCATTGGGTAATGATGTAAAAGGTTGAAAAAAACAGAAGAGTGTTTTCTAAGTATATTTATTTAGATGTACTATGAGTATCTTCAATCATATTTCAGAAAATGAGCGATATGGTGATTGAAAAGATGAGTTTACTGAAGGATTATAAATGAGTATCAATTCTGCATTTTTATGGTCACCAACTGCCACTTGCATAAAACTTACATCCACTTATATATTATTATTCATGTCAAATAATTAAACAAATGTTGGTATCAGATGAAACAGATAAAAAAGACAGTTGTAAAATATTTCTTACTGAATTTTTTTCTTGTCACATGAATATCAAAATATATGCTCACAGTTGCTTATAACTTCCAAAACTGCAGAACAGTCATTCCAAGCTCCCTGACAATGTTACATTCCCTTCAACGTAATGCAAACTGCAGGTCAAGGCACATAGCTGTTTATTCACCAGTGTATACTTATTTCCAAGCCTGATGACTGACAAGAGTCTCCCCCATCTAGGTTTTGAGTGGATCCAACTAGGTTTCAAAACGGAGGTCACCACCCATTTAACCTTATAACACCCAAGATGGAAACTGATGAATTAAAGGTCATAACAGAGAAGGCTCACATTACAACAGGACAGGTCAAAGGCAAAAGCAGAGGCCTAGCAGAAGAGAAAAAGTGAGATGTGAGACACAAGGCAAAGGAAGAGAAGGGGAAAAGGAGGTATTTAGAAAGAGATGCTTAGAAGTCCCCAGCTTATCATTTGAGTGTACAAGTAAACAATTAAAATGACTCTTTTCAAGAGATGTGAAATTAACTGACATATTTGAAGAGAGTCCCTTTCAGTGCCCTTCTCAGCAGAGGGTCTGCTGGATGCAGGAAACACTGAGTTTTGATCCATTCTTGATAGCCTGGTGTGTGTGTGTGTGTGTGTGTGTGTGTGTGTGTGTGTTAATCAAATCAGGGTCTCTATACCCTGAGAGATGCTGGAGTTAAGTCTTTCAGCTCATCAGGATCAGGGCATCATTTAGTTACAGTCCCCAAGTCAGCTACTGGGAGAAACTGAATCAATGGTTTTAGACTCCTGAAATTGGGTAAGCAAAGGAAGGATTTTGTTAGGAATGTATAAAATCCAAATTTTGTATCACCCTTCTATAGGGGAATAGAGGATTCCTGTCTCTGAACCCTGTGGGGCAATCCAATTATGAAGCCATTAGACCCCCTTGTAAGGTGATTCGGGGGAAATTCCTATTTTCATAAAAAGCCTTTTCTGTGTTCATCCAACATATACTCTGGCCTCTTGCTCTCAGTTTACAAGGTTTCTAATTAAGCTCCGGAGAGAATTATATAGTTCACTGAACTGAGTCACTATGCTGCAACTGGGAAAGAAGAAGCACTCCTATTTTATCAGAAAAATAAACACTTTAGTTTCATTTCTTCTGCCACACATTATCTCTTTGTCCTGTCACAACCTTTTTTATGGGTTTTTATTTCAAAGGATTACCTTGAGATTACTGTCAACACAAGCCAGGGGGAAATCTCCATACAGAATATAGTAGGTGGATTTGTCATCTAAAAAAAAAAAATCTCACTGCAGACAATCATATAATATCTCTAAAATAATCTCCTGTATTAAGAACAAAGAGACCATTTTCCAACAATACTTTCTGTCCAAAATTTAAGAAAAAGAAAATATTTATCAGTGACAAAAGCACAATTTACCAACTTAATTTTTAAGTAAAAAAAATTTAACCTTTTAAGTAATTTCAGAAGCTCCACCAGTTTCTTCTGTTCTTTGTAACATCTGTAGGCAAAACATAACATGCTGGGTCACAATTCATGGCTTGGCAAGAAAATGTTGCTTAAGAACATGAAGGTCTTTCCCTTTCTTGTGCAAGGGGAAAACACTTTAGTTGTTATTCAATGCAAGTAAATGTTCATAACCATGGAATTAAATATTTCTGAAGGGTTCATTCCTGAGCTCTCTGGGTTGAATTAGGCTTTTCTCAGAACTATACTTCATGTCACCCACATGTCTTAGAACCAGTGCCTTCTGCTCAGCCGTGCATTTTTTCCAGACATGCCGGATGTCTATGCAATAAGAGCTCTGAAACTTCAAAAGACACAGAGCATTCTGTGCTTTTTCTTCCCACCATTTCATGTAAACACCATTAGTAACCAGCCTGCTCTTATGCCAAAAGTTCCAACGACTTGATTTTAGTCTGTGAGTTGTTCATGCTTACTCCCTGCCTTTACTATGCTAGGCAGAACCATCTATCTGGGACCAAAACCCAACCACTGACCATCATGTGTTTCATACAGGAACAGATATACTGTGAGAGCAGAGGACATGTGCATGCACCCCATTTCTTATTCTTCCCTGCAGAGGCCATCCGCTTACTCAAAAGTTAATTCAAACTCTACTGTGTCTAAAGCATTGGAGTTGATACCAGGCAAACATGAGTGGATAAGAAGAAAGACTAAGTCCAAGGAACTTACATTCTGGTGGAGACAAAAACAGAAGATAAATAAATGAAAAAAAATGAATAAATAATTTTAGAGAGTAATCAGCTGTGTAGGAAAGAATTCCCAGGATAACATGATAAGGAGTGACTTGGGTTGGGAGACACCATTCAGGAAGCTCATGGAAGACCTTTCTGGGCAGATGGCATTGGAACTGAAACCTCAAGGAACAAGAACAAAGAAAAAAACCTCAACAGTCTAAAAACCTGATGAAAAGTTTTTCAAAACAGAGAAAGCAAGAACAAAGCCCCCCAGTGTCTGCCAGAACTACCAGGAGGAGCCTACTTGGGTGAGCATGTTCAGGTGCTCATAAACTGAAGAGGACTGCAAAGCCAAACAGTTCTAAACCTATGAGAGTTCCTGATGATTTCTTTCGTGTTTCTTTGAAGCATATTGATGACAAGTTCTTTGTAATATTTTCCCACCAAATATAACTTCTTGAGTGCAAATGTAATTTGTGCAACTAATTTGAGAGGCCATTTAACTTTTCCTTTGGCATGCTTCAGAGGAACAATAGCACACATTTTACAGAACTTTCATAAAAACTGTCACATATGGCAGACCCTACTTGTTTCCTACTAAAGATTCTGTTTCTCTTCCTTCTAAAAGAATCATGATTTTTGTCTGTAGCAGCAACACATTCTTAAAAATACATGCACGCAAATAGGAAAGACAGTAGAGTGAATCCAACATAACTTTTTCATAACATTTGTTCATATATGAATACACGACCAGTGTAACAGCATATCATGTGCAACCACAAGAATGGGAAGATATACTCCATGTTTGTATGTCAAAATACATTCTACTGTCATGTGTAACTAAAAAGAAAAAATAATTAAAAAAAAATACATGCATGCATATGATACACTCCCACAGAGCTACATACAACTTCACCAGCCCTCACTCCCACTCTTTGCAGCTAGTAAGCTGGTAAGTAAGCCATAGGTGATACACTGACAGCTGAGATGTGAACAGAACATTAGATCTTTAATTTTTTAAGAAAAAAAATATTGTAAGAAAGGGACAGACTAGCATGAACAATATATTTCCTCTCTTCTTTCCTGGAAAAAAATGAGATAATGGAAGTGAAGAGCCATATTGTAACAATGAGAATGAAGCCACATGTTTAGGATAAATAGTTGAGAGGACAGTTTGTAGGAGACTGAATTTCTAATGCCATTGTGGAGCCACTATATGAATCTCGGATGTAGCTTCTTATGTCCTCATACATGTCATTGTTAAGTCTTCTGTATGACCACATAGCTGCACGTAGTCAAATGCAGAATTGTGTAAGAAAAATGTCACAAAACATACATGAGATAACTAGTAGCTTAATACCTTTATCATCATCTGTATTATTGATGTATTTTAATAAGAATTATTTTATTTTCAGAAAAAGATGTGTAGAGGGTGGAAAGCACTGATAAGGTATTTCAAAGTCAAGCCATAAGGGAATTTGAAGAGTTATTAAATATAAAAAAGAAAACTATTTGTATAACACATCTAGTAGCTATTAACTTTCATAATCTCTATATTACATTGCCATGCCAAAATATTTGGAGTTCCAAGAATGCACAGTTAAACAACCTCCATTTGTTGATCTAATGTCTTAACTAGCAAAAGATAACAGAGAGATTGATATTTTGTTCCCACCAATATCAGTGGCACCTGGGATTTCATCTACATTCCAAATAAATAATAAGAAACACTTGCTGTTACTAAACATTTGGAAATCCTCCTAGAAAGGTGACAAGAGCAGACAGGTTTCCCTAGCCCACAATGATGAGAGGATGATGGGCTGTTTATAGACTAAACTTGGAGTGGGACAAGCCTAAGATCAAAAACCCTGCCATGAGTGGAACAAGAATTCACAAAATAAAAGTGTGTTGCTTGAAGGCCCCAAATCACTGCATGCAATCTCTCAAAGGAAAAGCCTCCACAGAATCTTTAGTAAGCAACAAAGCAGCACTATAAGATATAAACAGTTGCTATTTGTCAATGACATATTATTTCACAAAACTGATAGCATTGAAATAATAATTAGCAGATGCATTCCATGCAGTACCTCTGTGCCTATCAAGAGGTGATACAGTACACATTCTCTTTAATCTTTGTATTCTTTAATAATATAATCCATCATTCTGAAAACATATAAAATTAACTGAAATTATGGGATACATAGAAGCAAATGAAGCTCATTTTAAAACTTCTGTGTCACGCGAAGCTAGATAGCTATGTAAATAAACGTTCTCATATACTACCTACATGGACTCATTGATGAATGTGTGTAGATGCTTTGTCACTTGGACACTTGTTTCTTCAGGCTGTTTATCCATGTCTGCAGCAATTTTGCAACAGTTCTTTCAGAAACTGCCAGGCCTCCTCAGGATAAGATGTGTCAGATACATTCAATATGATCAGATACAGTGGGATGCTTTTCACTCGGGGTGGACCTGCAGTTTCTAATTCTTCTCCAGGTTTGTGCCTATAAACATAATAATTTTGATAAATTCTATTTTACACAATTCCCATTAGAATATATTTGCTGGGATTATAATTATATACACTTCAAGCATGTTTCTAATAGGAGAGGTTCTCCACTTTGACTAGGCAACTATGAAAACTTATTTCCACTCCCACCCCTTTACAATTTAATTGTCTGATGTTTGGAAGCATTTTCCACAGACTAGCTTTTAGCTCTAGATAGTTCAAAACTTTGATTCTCTGCTACTACCCAAATATTTGACTGCCAAGCTCTGTAGTTCACATTCAGAACATAACTCCACCCCCACACCTACATGACATGGTGCACATCAACACAATGGGTAGTAGGAATATTCCTGAAAGCGGTTCAAACTCAAATCAGCCATAACTGCAATATACTTGGAAGTTCCCCCCAAATCCAAACTATGTATGCAAATCAAATTTACCTTAACAAAATGCAAAAAATAAAAATATTAATAAAAGAAAGAAAGGAGAAAAGAGGGGTGGAGAGAGTAGAAGGGAGTAGGAAATTCTGTTGCCTCTCTAATCCTACCTGACAGGAAGGTAAGTATATCAGAGGGGAAGGCAGAGCAGAAAGTGACAGTGATATTATGGAATTATGGTTAAAATATTTTACTTTTATAAATTTTATAGCAGTCTATTATCAGGTGAACATATTACTTCAAACCTTTCTAGAAACCTTGAAAGAAACCAGTGGAAGCAAACAGAAGCTGAGGCTTCTTTACAATAAATCTGCTTCAACCCTCAACATGCCTGCACGTTAACAGGACACCTCTTGTTAACTTGGGGAGTGGCCATTCTCCCCTCACCAGGGAGAACAATGCCTCCACTCCAGATTCCATGGGTACCTTCCATAGGTAAAATGAAACATGCCCACTTTGGAAGTTTGTGTATTGAAATAAGTTACAAGACCTACTAATGACTTGAATCTGTAGAGAGCGTGCAGGGGCGAAAAAAGAGCTCTTAAAGTCCCACATAAAAACACTCATTTTAATTTCTAAATATTCGGTTGGTGGCAGCTGCAGGAAACAGAGTGAGAAGACTGGGGAAAAGTAGGAATTTTTTTTTTTTATGAGTCTTTAGCAATAAAATATGCCAATGAAAACAGCTATCATTTACTGAGCATGTCTCCTGGGCTGGTACTATCACCTCATTCAATTCTTAATACAGTTATTTGAGGTGAGTACTTTTTTATATTCATGAGTATAAGTCAGATTTTTTAAGGTACAACTTATTTGTCCTTTTTATTGCAGGCCTTGGATTCAGATAGGATGACCATGCTAACTTTGTACTTCTTCAAAATTGCTTCACTTGTGTTGGCCTTTTGATTTTCCATGTAAAATTTTACATCATCATGACAAATTCATGAAAATCTTCTGAGATTTTGATTGTGATTTTTCACTGATTCTGTAGATAATTTAAGAAAAACCTGATATCTTGAAAATATTGAGTCTTCTGGATCATGAATATAGTATATGTCCTCATTTATTTTGTCTTTTTCATTTTCTCTGAGCAAAAATTTGTCATTTAAAAAAATTTTTTTAGTTGTTGGTGGACCTTTATTTTATTTATTTATATGTGGCACTGAGAATCAAACCCAGTGCCTCACACATGTCAGGCAAGTGCTCTACCGCTGAGCCACAACCCCAGCCCCAATTTTGTCATTTTTAGCATATAAATCTGTAAGATTTATACATTCTTAGATGTATCCCTAAATATTTCATGATTTTGATGCTCTTTAAATGATATTGCTTTTATAAATATCAGTTTGCAATTGATCACTGCTAATACAACAATTGATTTCTATATTGATTGTTAATTTGCTAAGCTTATTGGTTCTAATAGACTTTTTTTGTAAATTCCATGGTACTTTTCTCTGTAGACAATTATTCTGTTTTTGGATAGAGACATTTATATCGTTTCCTTTCTGACCTGCATACTATTCTTTCTTTCTCCTTCTGTATTGCACTTAGAGAACCTCCAGAGCAATATTAAAAAGAAGTAGTGAGAATTAACTTCCTACCTTGCTTGCATCTGATTTTAGACAGAAGGCTCTCTTACTCTTTTACTATTAAATCTAATATTGGCTTTAGGCTTCTCATAGACATTCTATATCAGATTGAGAGAGTATATGTCTAGTTCTAATTTGCTGAGAGTTTTATAGCTGAAAATCAACTATTTGTGATAGTTTACAACTAATTATTTTTATCAGAATGTGGTCTATATTGGTAAGTATTTCAAGTATACCTAAAAACTATATGTTGTCTGTTGCTAGTAGATGGAGTGCTTTATAAATGTCAATTAGATTAGTGTTATCAGGCATTATAGAGTTGTAAGATAGCATTATCCACATGTATCCTTACTGAATATTGTCTACTGGTTCTTTTAATCAATCAGATGAAATGTTGAAATATCCAAATATAATTGTAGATATATTTCTCTTTTCTATTTTATCTAGTTGTTGCCTTCAAGTCAATTGAAATGAATAATTATTATTATTATGGGTAAATTCCTCTCTTCCTACTATGTAAAGTTTCTTTTTATCTCTTTAATTATTTTAATTAATATTTACATTGTGTATCTTTTCCACTCTTTTGCTTAAAAACTCAACTGTGTTGTTATATTTCACAGTTTTGTTTTATTTTGTAGACAATAATTATTGTTTTATGATTTAGTCTTTAAAATCTACATTTTTTTTCAATTGGACTACTCAGATTCTTTATTATATTGCTACCATTTTTTTTTCATGTACTGATCTGCTCTTTGTTACTTTTTGACTCTTTCATTCCTTCTAATGGATTAAGTATATTTTTATTCCATCTTCTCCCCACTATTGGTTTACTAGACATTTTTTTTTTTAAATTTCAGTGGCTAAACTAGAGTTTAAAATACGTCCAGTGTATCTCTAAATAAAATTCCACCACTTCACATATCATATACAAATCCTAAAAGCCATACTTTTCCACCAGGCCTTCTTTTATGAAAGGGTTGTCATGCATTTTGTATCAACTGATGCTATGAACCCCAGCTTACTCTATTGCTTTTTTTCCTTTAAACAGTTTAAAATCAGAGCAAATATCTTTTTCTGCACCTTCATTTGTTGCCACTTATAAAACTCTTCATGTATTAAATAGAAAGAGTTTCAGCCAGTAATTCACTTTTGCTTGAAAACGTCACTTGGACATTGCTTTTGTGCAGATCTATTGCAATGAGTCCTCTTATATTTGTTTTATTGAAGTCTTTATCTTTTTAATCTTTTTTCACATATTCACATATTTTTGCTGAATTTCAAATTCTGAATTGACTGGGTTTTCTCCTTTACATACCTAAAATTGTAACTCCATTGTATTTTAGTGTGTATAATTTCTGCCGAAACATTCGCTCACATTCATAGTTTTGTTACCCAACATAGTATGTGTTTTGTTATTTTTTTTCCTTTGACTTCCATAATATTTCTTTCTGTATTTCAGTTTCCAATAGTTGAAATATGATGTGATTAGGTATATTCATTCTCCCTCCCTCCTACTCTCTTGCTTCACTTTGCTAACTTTCCCTCCTCCTCCCCCCCTCCTC
>NW_026000068.1:29842574-29886850 GCF_001458135.2 Marmota marmota marmota
CTCCTCCTCCTCCTCCTCTTCTTCTTCTTCTTCTTCTTCTTCTTCTTCTTCTTCTTCTCTCTCTCTCTCTCTCTCTCTGTACTTATGCTGCTGGGGTCCTTTGAGCTTCTGGAAATGAGGATTTGTTAACTTTAAATATTTGGGAGAATTTTTCTCCATTCTCTGCAAATTTTATTCTGTCAAGCTTCTTTCTCTTTCTTCAAAACTTTGATTACACATATATTACATCATTTGATATCATCCCACAGCAGTTGGGTGCTCTGTTGTTTCCTTCTCTTAATGTTTCTATTGACCTCTAATGAAGTTAACTGAATCTATTCTCTGCTGTATCCAGATTGTTCATATGCTCATTGAATTCTTCTCCAATTACATATTTTTTAATATACATTTTAAAAATTTCTACTCTTTGTATTTAATTCTTGGAAAATGTCCATCTGTTTTTTCATGGTGAATGTGTATTCCATTAAGTGTTTAATATATTAATTATAATTTCAATCTGATAATCCAACTTTAAACTTGGTTTTGCTGGCTGCTTTATACTTTGACACTGGAGATATATATATATATATAAACACACACACACACATATATTCACACACACATATATATGCCTTGTAATTTTTTGTTAACTACTGAACATTATATTTAAGACAATAAGACCACAGTAAAGAGTATTTATTCTGAAAATGAGCATGCTTTCTCTTCGCTCTTACCATTCATGTGTATGTTGAATTGGGAAGGTTTAGTCATTCTAGTCCATCATTGAGTTTGATTTCTGTTTTGTTATTGCTATGGTTACCTACCTTCATTCCAACTATGACTTCAAATTACTCTAGCAGTTCCTTACTGGTACGTTGTGTGTTATTTGCATTTTGTTGTAAGAAGATTTTTTTTTTTTCAGTTTTCTTGCTATACCTTCAGCTTTCAAGTCCTCATATTCTTAAGTCACTAGAGGAGGTCACTCTTCATACTATTATCCCTTTCTAAGTGTTATTTCATGCACAGTTCATAATAGGTAAAGTAAGTGTTTGGCTATTCTCTTGATCTAGCCTCATGTTTATATAACCCTTGTGTGTCCAGGTCTTGGGAATGGAGTTCAGTGTTCCTGCCCACTCTCATGATAGTCAAATGTACCTTTATTTTTGCAGGTTGGCAAGAGAATGTGTTAGTCAGTTTTTAGTAACTTTGACTCAAATACCTGACAAAAACAACCTTAAGGAGGAAAATTTTATTTTGACTCATGGTTTCAGAGGATTCAGTCCATGTTCAGCTTACTCTGAGGCAGATTTATGGCAGCAGCCAGGAAAGAGAGAGAGAGAGAGATGTGGGGGGCTGGAGACAAGATAAAACCTTCTAGGGTGTGCCCCCATGATCTTTTTCTACAGCTGTCTCTCACCTTCCAGGATCCTCCAGTTGTCAATAAATTCACGAGAGCCCTTGTGATCTAAGTATTGCTGAAAAGCCCTACCTCTGTCCCTTGCTGCCCTGCGGACCATGTTTTCAACACAGAAGCTTTTGGGGGACAGGACATTTTAGACCCAAGCCATAACAGGGACTGGGTGGAAGGGAACATTGTGTCATTCCACTTTTGGCAGGTGTCATTTCTACATTTCTAGACCTTGCCTTACTCTCTGTCGGAGTATATGCCCTTTGTTTACAATGCTGCAGTTACAGCTGACCCATCTATTCTAGCTATTGGGGTTTTCCTGGCATTTCAGCCACGCTCAGTGTTATGTTTGTTTTCTGATGTGAACAGACAGCTCTTCTATTCCTTCCTCCTTGCCTTTGCCTTGGAGTTGAGGCAGGTGGATTGTTGAAGAGGTTTTTTTTTTTTTTTTTTTTTTTTAACCCTTTTCCTCAAATCAAACTGCTTTTCTTTGACCTTCTCCCCAGGGCTGTGGCTCTTTACCTGGGTGCTAAGACGGGATGATCTGCCCTACTCTATTAGAAATGTGAAGGTACACTGCTGATCAGGGTTCCCTTAGTTCTCTTCCCCTCCCCTGAATACTTCTTGTGAGAACAAGTGGGTCCTGAAAAAAAAAGAAGAAAGAAAAGAAAACCCAATTGCCTGAGAAAATGCAGACTTCACCAATTCCGAAATCCTGGGAATTCTACTTTGTTATATTAACTTATTCTTAGCCTTTAAAAGTGTGTTAAAAAAATGTGTTTATTTTTTCCTACCTGACATTACGTGCAGTTACCTCTTTTTTCCATAATCTTCCAAAGGTGAAACCATCTATTTATCTCATCTCTCTTTGGGGGAAGTTTCTGGGTCTGAAAATGAATTCATGTGATTAGAAACCTCATCTCGCCAATTGTCTTAAAGAGAGTTTTGGTTTGTAGATTTCTTTTTTTCTTGCTGTTAGGATAAAATGGCCTTCTCTTGTACCTTTCTACTCCTTAGTAAAAAGAGCTAACCTGGAGTTAACTTGCCCTACATCACAGATCTATTGAATGCCATGAACAAAACTTAGGTTCAGGTTTTTCTGAAATAAAAGCCTATTGTCTTAAACATCACAGTACCGTGTTCCCTGTGTGATCTTTTCTCCAAAGGTTCATATTTTAGGTGTCTAATAACTCTAGTCATACCCAGCTGTTTTCCTTTTGATTTCAGTGGAGCACTGGAAGCAACATTATCATTATCAAATGAATCACAAATTCCCTACCCTAAATGAATCTAAAGTACAAAAAATTTATTTTCCTATTTTTTTTTTTAGGTGAATATGCCTAAGAAATCTCCGCGATTCTCAGAGGTCTAAGCCATCTTGGAAAGTAAATTCTCAGCATTTTTGCTATTATTAAATAGAGCTGGATAAATCTAAATATTTCTACTATCTGCTGCCTTGTAGAAATGCTCTGGCAAATCCAATGAAAACATCGTGTGATCACAAAGGCTTGAGCCTGAAAGGAGAGACCAGAGTTAGGGCAGAAGAATTCACCATTGTTATGGTTTAAATATGAGGTGTCCCCCCACCCTAAGTTCAAGTATGAGACAATGAAAGAAAGTTTAGAAGTGAAATTATTGAGTTATGAGAGCCTTCACCTAATCATTGAGTTAATCCAGTTGAAGGGAATAACTGGGCAGTAACCATTGCCTGGTAGGGTGGGACTGGAGGAGGCAGGTAATCGGGGCATGCCTTTGGGGTATATATTTTGTGTCTAGTGAGCTCTCTCTCTGCTTCATGATTGCCATGATCTTAGCTGCTTTCCTCCACCACAAACTTCTGACATGATGTCCTGCCTCACCTCAGGCCTCAAGGGAAGGAGTTGGTCATTTATGACTGAGAACTATAAAACCATGAGCCATTTCCACCCCCCTGCCCACAAATAAACTTTTTCTCATCTAATTTTTCTTGTCAGGTCTAATTGTCTTGCCAAGTCACAACAGTGAAAAGCTACTAAAACATGCATCAAGTGCAGAAAGGTGGTGAGGCAATTTGAACTGGGCCCCACATCAGAATGTTGCTTAGAGAGAACAGATACCCTTACCAGAGAAAGGATCAAATTCAAAGACAAAAGCAAGAATAGAAGCTAGGGCACATACCAGGCCAGGGAATAGAACAGAATTGGACAGAGGTAGGAAAGCAGTTTGGAAAATAACTATGAATATAAAATGTACCCTATAGTACTTGAAGAAGCCATCCTAGTAGTTTGGGAACCTGTGAGAGTCTGGCATGCAGCCAAATGGCCCTCACACCTTGGCCAGACATGTATTTGTGCAGTATATTTTACCTCATAAACCACTTTCTCATATTATCTTATTTGAAATTCATGGCAATCCTGTGTAGCAGGAGGGAAGTTATTGTTAGTCACATTTTACTGATGAAAATCCTGAGACAGAATGCTCAAAGTATGTCATATTTTCCATCATCCGTGTGCTCATAGATCATGGTACAGACAGCAGTGCCATCTTTATGAACATGCATATGCATGTGTGTATATTTGCTTCCAAGGCATACACAAGTGTTGCCCACTCTCTGTTGCTGAACCACATAAATATAAATATGATTACTTTAAAAATCACAAGAAACCCACTAATGAATCATTCCATTTCAAAAATTGCAACATGATGAAAGGGAAGAAATTCAAAAGGGAAGAATCGAGTTGGTCCCCTGGTAGGGAGGGTGAGTCACAGATACCCGAGTCTCTNGGGGGGGGGGGGGGGGGGGGGGGGGGGGGGGGGGGGGGGGGGGGGGGGGGGGGGGGGGGGGGGGGGGGGGGGGGGGGGGGGGGGGGGGGGGGGGGGGGGGGGGGGGGGGGGGGGGGGGGGGGGGGGGGGGGGGGGGGGGGGGGGGGGGGGGGGGGGGGGGGGGGGGGGGGGGGGGGGGGGGGGGGGGGGGGGGGGGGGGGGGGGGGGGGGGGGGGGGGGGGGGGGGGGGGGGGGGGGGGGGGGGGGGGGGGGGGGGGGGGGGGGGGGGGGGGGGGGGGGGGGGGGGGGGGGGGGGGGGGGGGGGGGGGGGGGGGGGGGGGGGGGGGGGGGGGGGGGGGGGGGGGGGGGGGGGGGGGGGGGGGGGGGGGGGGGGGGGGGGGGGGGGGGGGGGGGGGGGGGGGGGGGGGGGGGGGGGGGGGGGGGGGGGGGGGGGGGGGGGGGGGGGGGGGGGGGGGGGGGGGGGGGGGGGGGGGGGGGGGGGGGGGGGGGGGGGGGGGGGGGGGGGGGGGGGGGGGGGGGGGGGGGGGGGGGGGGGGGGGGGGGGGGGGGGGGGGGGGGGGGGGGGGGGGGGGGGGGGGGGGGGGGGGGGGGGGGGGGGGGGGGGGGGGGGGGGGGGGGGGGGGGGGGGGGGGGGGGGGGGGGGGGGGGGGGGGGGGGGGGGGGGGGGGGGGGGGGGGGGGGGGGGGGGGGGGGGGGGGGGGGGGGGGGGGGGGGGGGGGGGGGGGGGGGGGGGGGGGGGGGGGGGGGGGGGGGGGGGGGGGGGGGGGGGGGGGGGGGGGGGGGGGGGGGGGGGGGGGGGGGGGGGGGGGGGGGGGGGGGGGGGGGGGGGGGGGGGGGGGGGGGGGGGGGGGGGGGGGGGGGGGGGGGGGGGGGGGGGGGGGGGGGGGGGGGGGGGGGGGGGGGGGGGGGGGGGGGGGGGGGGGGGGGGGGGGGGGGGGGGGGGGGGGGGGGGGGGGGGGGGGGGGGGGGGGGGGGGGGGGGGGGGGGGGGGGGGGGGGGGGGGGGGGGGGGGGGGGGGGGGGGGGGGGGGGGGGGGGGGGGGGGGGGGGGGGGGGGGGGGGGGGGGGGGGGGGGGGGGGGGGGGGGGGGGGGGGGGGGGGGGGGGGGGGGGGGGGGGGGGGGGGGGGGGGGGGGGGGGGGGGGGGGGGGGGGGGGGGGGGGGGGGGGGGGGGGGGGGGGGGGGGGGGGGGGGGGGGGGGGGGGGGGGGGGGGGGGGGGGGGGGGGGGGGGGGGGGGGGGGGGGGGGGGGGGGGGGGGGGGGGGGGGGGGGGGGGGGGGGGGGGGGGGGGGGGGGGGGGGGGGGGGGGGGGGGGGGGGGGGGGGGGGGGGGGGGGGGGGGGGGGGGGGGGGGGGGGGGGGGGGGGGGGGGGGGGGGGGGGGGGGGGGGGGGGGGGGGGGGGGGGGGGGGGGGGGGGGGGGGGGGGGGGGGGGGGGGGGGGGGGGGGGGGGGGGGGGGGGGGGGGGGGGGGGGGGGGGGGGGGGGGGGGGGGGGGGGGGGGGGGGGGGGGGGGGGGGGGGGGGGGGGGGGGGGGGGGGGGGGGGGGGGGGGGGGGGGGGGGGGGGGGGGGGGGGGGGGGGGGGGGGGGGGGGGGGGGGGGGGGGGGGGGGGGGGGGGGGGGGGGGGGGGGGGGGGGGGGGGGGGGGGGGGGGGGGGGGGGGGGGGGGGGGGGGGGGGGGGGGGGGGGGGGGGGGGGGGGGGGGGGGGGGGGGGGGGGGGGGGGGGGGGGGGGGGGGGGGGGGGGGGGGGGGGGGGGGGGGGGGGGGGGGGGGGGGGGGGGGGGGGGGGGGGGGGGGGGGGGGGGGGGGGGGGGGGGGGGGGGGGGGGGGGGGGGGGGGGGGGGGGGGGGGGGGGGGGGGGGGGGGGGGGGGGGGGGGGGGGGGGGGGGGGGGGGGGGGGGGGGGGGGGGGGGGGGGGGGGGGGGGGGGGGGGGGGGGGGGGGGGGGGGGGGGGGGGGGGGGGGGGGGGGGGGGGGGGGGGGGGGGGGGGGGGGGGGGGGGGGGGGGGGGGGGGGGGGGGGGGGGGGGGGGGGGGGGGGGGGGGGGGGGGGGGGGGGGGGGGGGGGGGGGGGGGGGGGGGGGGGGGGGGGGGGGGGGGGGGGGGGGGGGGGGGGGGGGGGGGGGGGGGGGGGGGGGGGGGGGGGGGGGGGGGGGGGGGGGGGGGGGGGGGGGGGGGGGGGGGGGGGGGGGGGGGGGGGGGGGGGGGGGGGGGGGGGGGGGGGGGGGGGGGGGGGGGGGGGGGGGGGGGGGGGGGGGGGGGGGGGGGGGGGGGGGGGGGGGGGGGGGGGGGGGGGGGGGGGGGGGGGGGGGGGGGGGGGGGGGGGGGGGGGGGGGGGGGGGGGGGGGGGGGGGGGGGGGGGGGGGGGGGGGGGGGGGGGGGGGGGGGGGGGGGGGGGGGGGGGGGGGGGGGGGGGGGGGGGGGGGGGGGGGGGGGGGGGGGGGGGGGGGGGGGGGGGGGGGGGGGGGGGGGGGGGGGGGGGGGGGGGGGGGGGGGGGGGGGGGGGGGGGGGGGGGGGGGGGGGGGGGGGGGGGGGGGGGGGGGGGGGGGGGGGGGGGGGGGGGGGGGGGGGGGGGGGGGGGGGGGGGGGGGGGGGGGGGGGGGGGGGGGGGGGGGGGGGGGGGGGGGGGGGGGGGGGGGGGGGGGGGGGGGGGGGGGGGGGGGGGGGGGGGGGGGGGGGGGGGGGGGGGGGGGGGGGGAGGGTGGAGGATGGGAAAGGCAGCGGAGCACAACAGACACTAGGACGGCAATTTGTAAATCAATGGATGTGTAACTGATGTGATTCTGCAATCTGTGTATGGGGGTGAAGGTGGGAGTTCATAACCCACTTGAATCAAAGTGTGGAATATGTTAATGTCAAGAAATTTGTAATGTTTTGAACAACCCACAAATAAAAAAATTGAAAAAAAAAAAAAAAAAAGGGAAGAATCTTCTCCAAAGCTCAGGCAACAAATTTTCATGTGATGTTGGGGAAAGCAAAATGTTTTATAGCTCTTAGAGGCGTAAATCAAAACCTTCCCACCAACACTTGCAACTATTTTCAAGTTTTATTAAGGTAAAAAATTATCTGCAAAGTCGTTACTTGGAAAATGGATAAGATTAGTAAAAAGAGGAAAGAGCTGCATGTGGTAAGTGAAAGGCATTGGCGAATATTTGGAACATTCTTTTCTTAAGCCTTTCTGTGAAGCATTGGCATACATCACTGTTAACTGTAAGTGTGGGATTAGGAGTCTGCCTTCCCCATTACACCATAATATTCTTGAAGGCAGGTACTGGGATATTCACTGTTTATACCACAGGGGAGTTGCTGTAAGGGTTCAAAATATTTAGTGAATAAGGACAGGGTATCATCACAAAACAAAATAGACAGATATATATTCACATAATGACAGCACCCATATAATTCCATATGTGGTATGAATTCTACATATAGTTTATATTTATATGTATAAACATTTTTCCATATTTACAATGTGATATTTCATAGCTGTTGCTATTATATGAGTATGTGTGTATGTGCATGTTTATATATGGTCAAGCATTGCTTAACAATAGGGACATGTTCTAAGAAATGCTTTGTTAGGTGATTTCACCATTGCTCAACTATCATAAAAATACTTTGCAAACCTAGAAGGGCTAGGTCAATCACTGAACATGGACTCTTGATGCAATCAAGAGACACAATAAACACAAGATATATGAGGCATTTTTGTTACAACAAGGCATACTGTTTCATAGTATACTTTCCATATAAATAGAGGGAATTTGCTCTAAAATAATGATCAAAATTATAGTGTATTAAGTTCATAAGCCAGTAGCTAGCTATGATTATCATTATCAAGTGATACATATAAATTAATGTGCTATACTTTTCTATGATTGCCAGCACAGTAGGTAGTTTGTAACATCATCACCACCAACTTACGTGTAATACAGTGGGATTTGATGTTATATCAGCTATACTGTCACTAGATGATAGGAATTTTCAGATCCATTATAATCCCATGGAACTACTATTGTATATGTGATACTTCACTTACCAAAGCATTGTTCTTCATCATATGACTATGCATTTTTTTGTAGTGACAACATTCTTTATTCTACCAAATACTATTGGGTGTATGTATATGAGTGTGTATATGTATAAATCTGAAATTATATGGGTGCTGCTGTTATGTGAATGCGGATGTACTCAGACAGAAGTGTATAATATGTTTTTGTATACACATATGTATATATACACACTATGTATGTATATAGTCATTTGACCTTAAAATGTTAACAACACCAGTAAGCTTTAGTGAAAGTGTGTTAAAACAATAAGAATAACTGATGTTAGTTTTCACCTATGAGAGTCACAATTAAAAGTATAAATTTGATTACATAAAATGCCAAACTAATGAAGATGATTTTGAGGGCCTCCATCTACTTTTCACTGCTGGATCACAACCCCAGGTACTTGCAAGTTATAATAAACCTGTGCATTCCTGCACCACAGGACCTCACCCCAGAAGCCAGCTAAAATCAACTTCCAATACAATCTGCATGATGACCCTGGTGGCTGCCTGATTCTTTCCTGCTGTCCCATCCTACCTGAACCATCTTATGCTGTCCACAGTTTGACTGAGGTCTTGCTCACAGAGGAGAGGAGCATTCACAGAGTAGCATTAAACACAGTCTATCTGTAATAAACTGTGGGTACATTCAGGAAAATTCATTTCATTCACTCATTTCTTTTCTTGCTTCCAAACACTGGGCATCTGCAGCTTGACAGGTACTGCATTAAAGCACAGGGGTGAGAGAGCACAATCCCTGTCTCATTGCTGCTGTTTTTTTTCCATGGTGACATCTTCTTAAACTCCCACTTGTACAAGGATTTTTTCAGAATGAAGTTGTACGTGTTTCAAAAAGATGCACGATGACTTAAAACTCAAATGATTTTGTTTAATAATTTTCACCAAAATTCCTCTTTGAAAAATAAACCAGAATACAAATATGCAACATTCAATAACAAAGAAAAATATAAATGCACACAAATTTTAAAGGAAATATGCCATCATGTGATGAACACTCAGAGTGATCTGAATTCAAAGGCAACATGAGCATGCTTTAGCCATGACTGTGTAGAACAGTATCCACTCAGCTCAGCATTGAATAGAGAAAATTCTCATTTGCCTCATTTCAGCTAAAGCTAAGGCTTGACATAGGTATAATATAAATGAGGTGCTAATGAGATGGAAATTCTCCAGTTTGCCTTTGAGACTCACTCTGCATCAATGTGGACCTGCCTAAAGTATCTAAAAGCTGAGAATCTTTTTGGAAGGATCCCAAACTCTGCAGACTGAAAACTGAGCTAGGAATTCCTTTCCAATAGTCTTGTAGGTTATTTTGGCACTTTGGTTTATAATCCTAGCTGGACCCCATCTGAAGTTCTAAAACCCATAAAATAAGAATGAATGGTCAATATAAATAAGCCAAATTTGAGAAACTTCAGACCCCACTTGGCTGGATGTTTCTGTTAATCTACCTTGTCTATGTTGGTTTGGTTCCTTTTGGCTAGAACTGCCATTCTGCTACAACTCGTTTGCAAAGAAGAAACTTTCCTTTTCATCTTGCAGGGGATCTTTCTCTCCAAGGACTGTGATGCATTGTACTGTATTGAAATTAAATTGTTTGGATATGTTTTGTGGCTGAATACTGATAAAAGTATGATATAAACTGTATTATCCTTAATCAAAGGTTACTTTTATTTGTAGACTTTAAGGGCAACTAAAATTTTTATTTGACAGGTTCTGATAGTTCTAGTTTGGCATACCTGCACATTTTTATTGTATCCTGGGATCAGGCATAAATCAAGTGATTTCCCACAGACAAATAAAAGTGGTGGAGTAATATAGTTCCTGGAATTTAACACTTCACGGTCAGGAGGTCACATATGCTAAGTTGCTTATTTATATGCCTCTTAAAGTTTAAGTCTGTGGGCAGGAGACATGAGGCAATGTGACTTACTCTATCAATGAAGAATGTATTGTTCTTTTCCTTCACGTAGATAAAATTAGCAGTGTTGGAACAGCAGATCACACACAAATGTCATCAGGAACACAGTATTTTTTTTTTCCAAAAATGTTTCATTGTTCTCTTTTTTATTACAGTTTTAAACAGTGAGATTTAATAAGCACTTTTCAAAGCATGGAAGAGACATTTAGTGCACACCAAGTCATGGACATGCTCACTGACATCTCCCAGCCTAACTCTGCAGTTAGGTCGGGTCAATGTATCCAGAGTGGAGGTGACACATGGAACTGCTGGATGAAGACAGCTGGGAGCCCAGGTGCCTTCCCATCCTTCTCTCAAGCTGCCAAAAGGAGCTTTACAGGGCACGTGTTCCACATGGTGACTGTACAGTGGAGCTATCCATTTGACCCACATTAACGATGGCCTGAGAAGAGAGATGGACGCTTGCACAATTCTCTACATAAAGCACTACAATGAAAGCAAAGATAGGTATAAACAAAATTTTATAGTGATAAGTACTTCATTTTTGCAGCACAAAAGTGTTGAGTACCTAGTATGTAGCTAGTACTAAGCACTTTTTGAATGCATTAGCTCCTCTTAACATATGCATCCATTTCCAACTTCACAGTACTCTTCTGATCACTAGACTAAGGCTCAGGACAGTCTTGCTTGCCCAAGGTATATAACTAGAAAGGAAATGAATCAAGATCTGAACTCAGACTGTGTAACTTAGAAGCTAGGCGTTTCTTCTCTGAAGAGCACAGTAGAAACCTAAATTGATCATGTTCCACCAAACCTCAAGTCACTTTTATCCCAAGGCTCCAGTTTCTCTCTTTAGAAACATATCTCCCTTTAAATGCACCTGGAACTTATATGTGAAGCACTTGCAAATTAATAAAGAAAATCACTTTAGTGCCCTAAGAAGGAAAGGCCAGGGGTGGTGGTAGAAAGCAGTGGAAGCAAGAAAACTCCTGCAGCTTTATCACTGCCCACATGTAGTTACTTATTGCTGCACTTAAAGCTTTGAACACTTGTTCTTTACTTAGTGGCCTCACAGGCTACCAGCAACAAGGAAGGGGGCAGAAGGAGAAGATTTCCTCCCCTTTATGTTAAGGAGGCCAGATGTATTGCCAGGATTCTCATGAAGGCAAACTGGGGAAATGAGACTCTTTCTGTTTTTTCATGCACAGAGCAAAGCTGAACTTTTTGAGACCTGTCATAATTCAGTCACATGTCTTGTTTCTGCATTCAGAATATTGTCTTTTCATAGTCCTTCAGAATACGTTAAGGAGGTGTCACTGTATATCACAAATCATGGTTTAAATTTCAAAGCATGAGATAAAAATGACCTTACACTGCATTTGTAGATGTCACTCTCCAGCCATCCCAATGTAGTTTCCATGGGAACTAATGTACATCAAAGGAAGAAGAAAAGGAGAGAGGACTATGTAAGACCAGATTTTCAGTCCCTTCCTCCTCTTTCTTCCAGAAAACCGAAATGAGCCCCATGTTAAATGCTGATGAAATTGAATACAGAATCTTATTTTCAATATGAATATAGTTTCTTCCTCCTAAGAATGTAACCTTCAGCACAACACAAATTGGTTCTGCAATTTTTTTTTCCAAAGGATGTTTTTGTACAATTTATAATTATATCTAGAGCCTCAAAAGGTACATACACTTATTTAGGAGAGGAGCAACATCATCCATTGTTATTGCAGTTGTGCTGTTGTTTTCAGGATTATTAGTATATAGACTCCCCACTTGTTGAAAATCCAGTCTATGCCAAGTATTTAAATGGTATCATGAGTGAAAGTTTACAGCCACATAAGAGCACATGCCAAGAATGTGTTCTGTTGTGTACAAATGCATACAGGGTATTTCTGAGTGATGTGATATGGGTCATTATCACCTCTTTCTCATCAAAAAAGAACTACCAAGTAGCATTGGGAAAACAAGCAAATTAGAGCTACCATTCCTATACTCGATGTCACACTTTAAGCCAAATTTATTTCTGTCCCGTTGTGCTTACCTGGGTTGTAAGCTAAATAAAACACTTAATTTGGGAGTTTTTAGACAATGGCAATGACATATTCCTCTTTATAGTTAAGAAAGATGATATAAAATGTAATCACCATCGATAGAGAAGTAACTAGAAAAATAAAGAGAAAACCCTTGGCTACTAGAACTGAGAGAATGTTTGATCACGTGACACAAACACAGTTGTGTTTGTTTGTTTGTTTGTTTTGTTTTGTTTTTTCGGGCTGGAAGTTGTTCTAATCTTACCAGAAAGCTAGCAAATAATTTCATTACTTCACTATCATCATCATGATCTTACCTCAATACATACTTATTGATAAATGCCTTGTGCCAGGCCTTTGGTTCAAGCACCAAAGACACACTGCTGAACAAAATGGGTGAACCCATGTAACAAATTGTACCTCAGCAAGGAGAGATAAAGGTGAAGGCAATACCAGGGGGAGGAGTGCAAGAGGACAGGGTAGGAGTCAGATGTGACTCTTGGAGCAGCAGTCACTAACAGACCCAAGAACAGAGTTTGGAATAAAAGCATCAGGACCAGGATCCCATAAAGTATATTTGGAACATAGAAACTGAGAAAATGACTCAACTAAAGAATTTTTCTGCAGGGAAATAATCTAATAGGAACTGCAATGGAATAGAAAAAAAACATTATTAAACAGAGTAAGAATCAATACTAAAAAAAACAAAAAACAGGTTGGTAAAAGAGGATTCAGAAGAAGACCATTTCCCTTAGCCACAAAGGATCAATGGCTCTTTGAATGTACTCTAATGAGATGGAAACTAAAAAGGTCACATGGTCCATCACCTGTGGTCTGGAATGGGTCAATGCAAGTATTTATGTGTGCCCACCAAAGGCCTGCGTAGAATGTAGGTTAATCATGTGGAAGCAATACCTTTGCTGTCAATAGAAAGATTCACATTTAAAAACCAAAGAAAAGAAAATCTCTTGTATGTAGATATAGATATGGCTTGCAGTTGTTACAATTTGGGGGTTGTTTGTTTTTTTGGTGGTTAATATATCATCATAGAGGACTTTGGTGGCAAAAATATCTGGGTTCAGCTTGTGCCTTTTCTATTTACTGCTGTGTGTTGTTAGATAAGCTAGTTCACGTCTCAGAGCCTCAGGATCTTTATCTTCAGAAGGAGGGTGATAGCTGTACATAAGTCACAGATTTGTTAGAACAACTACATGTGAAACACAGGCAGCAAGCAGATTTGCTTTATGTTGAAGGAACTCTTACCCCCTGTCCTCTGTCTTCTTTCTTCCATGTGGAGTCATTTCCTGAACTTCTTTCTCATTCTTTGAGAAAGTGATAGAGGGAACACATGAGTGGTGATATATCTGACTGGGATTTGGAAGAAATTAGACATACACAGCTCCTTTCCTTTGGAGCTAGATGTTGGTGGAAAGGCCAGTTTTCTCAGCTGTGTCTGGGACTGGGTGAAAAATCTGGCTCCATGCTGGTATCAGGAGGCCCTTTAATGCCAAACACATTCTCCAACAATGTTGTCAGAAATGAGACTTAAATTTTAACTTCTGTCTATCAATCTCTGTCTATTTTTCATTCTGAAGTCTGGATGGGAAAGGGAGTTATTAACCCCCAGTCACACATTATATAATTGTAGTTCAACAAGTGACAACTAATAAAAATAATAATAAAACGGTAGTTTTAAAGATAATAACAGATAAATATTACCCATTGAATTTGTATCAGTCCCTGCTCTGAGGGTTTTTCTAATTTTATCTTCACAATATCTACATAAATTTGAGAACTCACGTTCCTGTCTGACAGATGAAGACGTTAGAGCACAGGGAGGTTCAATAAAGGACTCAAAGTCACGTAACTCCCAAGTGAAGCCACGTGGTTCCACAGCCGGACACCTTAGCTACTATTCTGTACACACTTGAGTAAGATATTTATATTGACAAATGAAAATCAAGTTTCCAGAACTTATAAAGAACGCATGCACACACACACACACACACACACACACGCAAATATTTGAAAGATTAACTACCAAATAGCTTATTCCTCTCTAGAATTGCTTATTTGAAATATTTTATTTGCTAATAATAGGCATCAGGCATTGGGAAATTCAGGATAAATAAGATAATGGCACAATGTGAGAAATCCCATAATAGCAATATAAACAAAGGGTTATAGAAAAATCTAGGGTGGGTGGGTTCATTTTAAGGAGAAAATGAGGCTTAGGTGGAAAAAAAAAAGCAAGAAAATATACAGGATGTAGACTGTTCTAACAGAGTGAGCAAGTCACAGCCTGCAGTGTCCCTGAGAGAGGGCGGTAGAACGTGCTAGAAAGGAACAGAAAGTACCTAAAAGGAGAGGGACCTAAAATGCAAGCTAAAGACTTTCATCTGGAAGAAATGGAGAATTGACAGATATTTTTCTGATGTAAGTATAAATGATCCAATGAGTATTTTAGAAAGCCCACATAGATGGTACAAAGAGGATGGATGAAGGAAAAACCTCAGAGGCCAGTTGATCCTTTAGAGTATTGTTATGGGTTGTGTTGTATCCTCCCAAAAGGTATGGTGAAGCCCTTCACTTTTCTATCTGTGAATCACTTTCTGTAGAGATAGGGGCTTTCTAGATATAATGTAGTGAAGATGGGGTCATAAGGGTGCACCCCTAATCCAATTTGACCACCCTCCTTGTCAGACAGGGAGAAAACAGTTGGAGTTAAGCAGCTGTGAGTCAAGGGTCACCATGGACAGCCAGCAACACCAGAGCTGAGAGAAGGGCACAGAGCACATTCTTCCCTAGAGCCTTCAGATGCATGGCCCTGTCAACACCTCAATTTCTGACCTGTAGCTTCCAAAACTGTGACAGAATATGCTTCTGGTGATCTAAGCCACTAAGTTTGTGAGACTCTTTAAATGGCAGCCCCAATAAATGAATATAAGTATTAGCAGAACACTTCAGCCAGGAAACAGTAAAAACCTGGGTTCAGGTAGCGGCCTTACAGATGGCAAGGAGGAGGCATGCAGTGGGGTGGGGCTGGACATGGAATTGGACCAGGGAATCAGGAAGAACTAGGAACAGAGCGAAGGAGCCACAGGGAATGTCTTAAGCAGGGTCTACTCTTGAATGTTGATGGCCCCCCTCCACAGCCCTACAAACCTGCCCCAGATCCCATTAGAGCATTTTGGTGGTTCCTGTCAAGAAGAAAGATTATTCTTATAGAGCACCAGTCCCTCCTCCAGCCAGTGTAGTCACAATTGCTCTGGGGACAACCTTGGGTGTGGTTTGAGAGGGGAAATGAAGAACCTTGGACTCTGCCCCTGCAACAGACAAAGCAGAGGGGGCCTAGCAATTAGCATTGGTTTGATTTTCCCATCTTTTCATATTGCCCCCACATTTAGGAGTGTGTAGAAGGACTTATTGGACCTTAGAAACCAGAAACAGTAAGTCTAGCCGACTTCTTGTAGAGGCTGGGAGGTAACAGAAAGGAGAAACTGGGTAAGTTGCTCAGAGGCAAAGCCAGCAGCGCCTGCGAATTGGAGGAAAAAAAGTCCAACGCAGCAGAACAAAGCTTTAATAAAGAGATATTGTTACTTGGAGAGGTGGCCTTTTGTCCTTTGTTCTATTACTGGTCAGAGGACGGGGGGGAGAAAACCCGAGCCTGAGACAACAGCTTTGCTAAGTGCCCTTGAGAGGGTACATGGAGGTCAGCCACAAAGCCAGAACACTAAGAGAAAGAGAAATAAAAAGAGGATTGGAGAAGAGAAACTAGAATGGTGGGGAAAAAAATAATTTTTTAAGCCAAAAAGAATCAGAGAAGAGCAGAAGTGCCTCTGGGATCATGCATAGCAGGCAGTTAGGGAAAAAGGGCTCCGGTGCTCTTTGAAGCTCTGACTACATTAGAAGGCATTCACCAGCAGGTAGAGAACCTTCCCTGTCTATTGTTCTTCTAGATTATAAATCACTGACCTCTTTGTGATTTCTAGAGGAAAAGGACTTTAACTTTCTGAGAGTTCCCCCAAAGCATTCTCTATACTCAATATCATATGCAAAAGACCTGGGTTTGTCTTTTTGAATTTTATCTGCTGTGACCTAAAATCTCTGTCTAGCCTCTTCCTTTCTCTAATAACCATATAAGAAGAAGTGGGCAACAAGGACCAGTGAGAGGGGGAGAAACCCAGAGGACACTTAAACCATCCATGTGTCTTGTGATGGTACACTGTAAGCTGGTGGGTGACAAGAACCTCCATGAATGAAGCACTTACTGTGGGCCAGACACTGAATTAAGAATTTAGTCTTCATAGCAACCCTAGATAGGAAGCACCAATGTTAATTTCAGTTTGTAGGCTAGGAGACTGTCCATTTGAGAGTAAATCTATTTTTCCAATAGTCACATTAGATCAGGTATTGTCAGCAATCAAAATCAATTCTGTTTATCTCCCAAACCCCAACTCAGTCTTACCCACCGTATAATACTGCCTGCCTGAAACCTGATGAATGGGTAATTTGACAAGGTGTCAGTGCCCATCATCACCTGTCCCTGGAAGGGGAACCTCCGGTGCTCTGGGATACTGTCTAGCTCTGGGATACTGTCTAGACATCTTGGCTCAGTCTGCCTCGTCATTCATGGCTTTTCTCCAGGTCCTCTTCCTGTGGCTCAGGCACAGCCCACAGAACTAAGAATCAGAGGTGTCCCCACCAGCAGCTACAGTTGTGGCTGGTCTGCAGAACATGAAGCAGGAACACCTGTGAGCTTCCTCTGTCTTGACAGTATATTATGACTTCGACATTCTCTGTATTTAATAACCTCTAACTGATCCACTGTGAAAATTCAGTGCTCAGTAGTCCTCGAAATTTCTAATTTTGTACCTGTGGTGAAGTGACCTTGTGTCTGATCAAAGAGAGCACCTTTAAAGCCCACAGTGGAAAAGGCATCAGCTCCTAACATACAGAACTGTTTTCAATACTTCCTGCAAGCTGTTATTGGTGTCTTTATTTAGGCTGTATTTCTTCATTTCGGTGTCTATGTTTAGCAGATATATAAAGGAGCAAAATGGGTTTAATGGCCCAAAGTGGCAAAGCAATGATATGTGGGCCTCCTTGGAGCAACAAAAGATCAAAAGACCATGGGAGAGACTTCCTGTTTCCTGGTGACTAGAAGTCAAATTGCTTTTATCTGTCTGTGAGTCAAGGGGAAATTCATGGCCACCCAGCATGCACTGAGATCTTTCTTTGAAGGTCTCCTCTTGTAGATAGAGTATGACAGGATGGGGCAAGATGGAGAAGTTTCTTTTAAGGGTCATGCAGATAAATCTTCTCATCTGTTGATTTAGTTTGTCTTCTTGTAAGTGATCCAGACTCACATTCCCTTTCTGGAGAAAGAAGGGTTTTAATTACACTAAATAGATATCCACTGTGCCTGGCATCTACAGTCTAAGAATTGTGGGTTTCTCAAGTTCTCAGCATTCAGCCTTCTAAGGAGCACCATGAGGCCCCCTTGATCTGTCCTGCTATCTCTTCCTCTCCTGTCCTAGCATTTCCCATTCCTCACTTCTGCCTTTCATGCCCACCAGACCAGGTAAGAGCCCCCTACATAGTTAGCCTTGACTCTGATGCTAGGTTCTTTCTCTTACTGATTATGTGACCTCAAGTAAGACTTGTCAGTCTTCACTTGAATGCAGACAATGATAATGCCAGCATTATATATTTATTTATGAAAAGGAAAACTAAGTACATAAAATTATTTGGAAAATAGCTGTGCACAGTTAAGAGCCCAATGAAGCGGTACTGTTAGTGTGGAACTATTTATCCCCAGACCAGTCAACCCTTGCGTTTGAATTTCAAGGCAGTCTGCATAGACTCTCAGAGTAATTCTTAACTTACTCACAGTAGACTCAATCAAAATAATTAGATGAAAGAAAAATGTACTCATAAATTCTTTAACTCTAAACTTCCTTTGTGTTGTCCTGAAGGAGTCTTCACTAAAACATTTTACTATCTATTAAATGGGAACAAAATCTCAGTGTGTCAGCAACTATATTCTCCAATTGTAGCCTACAATTAAGTAACTTCATAAGTCTGATTTCCTCTTCCTCCTTCCTCTCCTTTCATAAACAACATACCTTTATGGCAGGTAACATAGAAACTTCTTTTTTATTCTACCTGTTACATCTAACTTTTATAGCTCTCCTAAAGTCAATCAACAGATGATGGGCCCCCAACTAAGATGGCTTGTCACTAACCCTGACTATCCTCAACTGCCATGTTACCTCTGCGTCTGCTGTCGGATGGTACAGGAAATCATAACTGTTTTGCCTTGGCTCTACATTGTTCAAACAAAGGGAAAAGAGAAGGATCAGGCATGACTCCATTTGATCATTGCAGTTACTTTTCGATATTTAATTCATAAAAATTTCCCACTCATTCCTCTGCTCTACTCTTGAAGCGGAATGCAGGTCATCAAGAAGGGCTCCAGGTCTGCTGGCATATTCACGAATATATCTCTAACTTAATTCCAAAATATAAGCGATTCCATTGCCATTTGGATTTACAAATGCTCTAACATATCATTCAGATCTAGTACAAACCCTTTAGGAGGTTTTAAGAACACAAAAGAGTGTTCTTGACCTTCATGGTGACCGTGGCAGGGTGCAACTGACATTTCTGGATGGCTTCAAGAGATGTTAAATATCTTGCAATGAGGACATTATGACAATGAAAGCTGTCATGTCACTGCTTCCTTTGTGCAGAAAACCGCAATTATTGGTACTTTCACTTTCTTAGAGAAATTTAGCAAATACAAGTATCTCAATCAGCATCCTTCTTTCCAACTCCAAGTGGAGTCTTGACTAGTGAACACCTATTCTTCCTAACCACTTTCCCATTCAATATCGTGCGCAGCCTCCTGAACAAACTGCAAGCTTCTTATTATCTCCCTTACTGATGGAGAAACTAAAGGTCAAAGGAAGCAAATGATACACATTCATATTCAGATAAAGAGTCCAGCACAACTCTCTTTTATGCTGCTTCCTTTATATTGATTTTATGGCATTAGATGAACTACTAAAAATGTTCAAGGTGGGGTCTATGACAATAGAAAGAGAACATTATGAAAGAAAATAGAGTAAGGAAAAAAGTAACTAAAACACATAAAAAGTCACAACTGGAGTGCCTTGATTATATATAAAAGGGTCTTTGAAAAATGTCTAGGTGAATTTGTGTCTATGTATCTATGTTGACATCACAAAAATGACCACTTTCAATTCAAAACTCATTTCCTCTATATATTTCTCTCATATCTGTTTTAATTAAAAGATTTAACTTGAATATTAAACTTTCATGTCCTCCTTATCTATTTGACCCTCTGGAATACTGCTGAGTAACATGGCATTCACAGAATACCATTGTGTCCACTTACATGATTTAAAATGTATTCTCAATAGCCAAAGTGTCCTCCTGACTCTTTGAAACTCAGACATCCTGTATTTCAGAGGGCCTTTCACTGGGGCTTTCAAACCACTTTACAGACATCTCTTTATTCTCTTTTATTTTATAAATTGGGAAATAGATCAAATAGAAGTTAAGTGGCATACAGAGGTCGATGTAGATTACTGGAAGAACCAGGAAAGGCATTGCCTTGGATGCACTTGTAGTTATCACTCAGATCATTTAACATTTCCTCGGCAGATCCAGGTAGTCTGTGAATACAGGAGGCAGACTAAAGGGATTTTTTTATAAGGCTTTCTCAAACAGATTCACAATTAAGTCTGATTCAACTATTATCTCCTTTCTCCCTATCCTAAAAATATCTATATGGAAATAAAGTTACTGCTCATCTTTTCTTCCTATTTGTTATATCTTCTAGGAACCAATGAGGATAAAACATATTTGGAGTTTTGGCTTCATTATAAGTTCCTATATGCAGTTGTTTGTTACCATGCTTTTTTTTCAATGAAGAAAGCAACCAGAGTGTTTTAGTATTTTTGATAAGGACTGCTCTTTACTAATGCCCATCTCTCAATTTCTACTTGGCAAAAATTATTACCCATATCTAAAATCATTCTCAAAACCCTAATGGCCACTATTGATAGATAGTCACCTAACAATTTAGCTATTACAATTCCAGCTTTAAGAACTGAAGCTTTCTCCATCAAGGTCCTCCAAATAGTCTTTGGTTCTACATCTATGGCCTAGGACCAAATCCAACTACTGCCTGTTTTTAATAAACAAAACTTTGCTAGACCGTAGACTCATTCATTTGCATGTTTTTATGTGATATGATTGTTTTTATATGACAATAGCAGAATCTAGTAGATGGGGAAGCGATCATATGGCTTGCAAAGTCTAAAATATTTACAATTAAACCATTTACAGAAAAATTTCCAACTACAGTTGCAGATTAAATGATATATCGGCCCTGGAAAATGAGAATGTTAACCTTGACTATCTTGTAGCACTTATAAAGTTAATTTCCAAGCCTCCAGGCAAAAATTACCAGAGGTCCTTCCTTGAGTCACACACTTTGGAGTCAGACCCATCAAGTTTTGAATTATTCTCTGAACAGAATCCCAAAGTGAATGTCAACTCAGTAAGGCAGATGATGACAATTTTGCTGAAAAACCACTGCACTTGTATCAGGTAAAATAAGCTAGTGAGAACATATTTGAGGACCTCAATTTTTTTTTTTTTTTTATACTTTGCCCTAATTACTAGAGTACTATAGATGCACTGCTCTGATTTACAGTCTTCCAAGCCAAGATTTCTGAATTTCTTGGCATGAGTTTGGTACTACAGTATTACTTTGATTATGGCTTCTTATATCTAGCATAAATATATTCCCTTTGTGCATATTCTTTTTAGATGCAGTGCAAAAAAAAAAAAAAAGCATGACTCTTCCTTTTTTCTCTCTCTCCTTTTTCTTTAGGAGAAGCAGCTGTGAATTCATAATTATGTTCACTTCCCACTGGCAACTGGCAAGCCCTTTATTTTTGTGCATTTGGAACTCAACGAGAATAAATAAAGTCCATTCCCTCCTTGAGGGGCTATTCTGCCATTCCATCCAGGATTTCGCAGTTTGCCAATTCCTAAAACATCTATTGTTATAAATAGTTTTGTGCCCTTAAAAAAAAAGTGGGGCCTTGTAAAATGAGGTAAGGGGGAAAATCTCTTGAAAGAACATTAAAAAAAATCAACATCATCTCTAAGATAAAACAACAAATTTGCTAGCTTTCAAAAACTTATAATTATCATTGTTGGTTAATTGGTACCATAGATTACACAGTACTGACATGTAATTTTGTAAAACAAAGAAGTTTTTATTGTGTTAAATTTTGCTGTGGATTCAGGGACTTTTTATTTAATTTTTAAACATTGAAGAGCAAAGGGCAAAAGTCTGGAAACACGTAAGAATTTAGATAATAAATTGCATCCTAAATTTAGAAAATACATCAGACAATACAGAATGATTCATGGTAGGAATTTATAATCCTGGAAAGGCAAGTTATTGGGACTTTTGTTTATAAATAAGCCTACTTTTTTTGGCTAAAGGGTAGATAGGGCCAGAAACATTAATGAATATTTCCTCCATTTTACAAAGGACTTCAAAAAGGTCAGAGCAAGGGCATTTTATTTATGTTTTATGGAAAAATGTATTTAATGTTTGTAGATTCATTTGGATAACAACATTAATTGTAACAGGCTGATAGATGCATCTGTCTTTTAATGTCCGTTATAATAACAATCTCCTAGAGCCTATGAAAAATTCAATATTTACTTGCTGACTAGTCTGTTTTTCATTCATAGGTGCAATTACTTCTTAACTGAAATTTGTAGGAGGTGCTAGCCTCATTTCAAAGAAAACCCTGTCTGTTTGACCGTGAGAACACACTATGGACTGAAGACTCTGGCTTCACCCTTTGTGTTGGAGAATAACCCTGGATTGGGTGTTTGATGGCCTGCTGGCTATCTGGCCTATGAAGAAACACTTCTGAAGGGAGACAGATGTTTGTCTAGAATGCAATTGTTTAAAGAGTTGGACTTTCTCTTTATCAGCAGATATGAAGGTCAGAAAGAGATTGGGATCCCAAAACAAGGCATTAGTACATTGTAAACGCAAACCCCATGTCTATGTCTGAAAGCACTAATGATTATGTTACAAAAAATAAATAAATACATGTAGCAAAGGAAACTTGGGAATGAATCTAAAAGATATGGTAAACTAAAAAGAAAGTAAAGGGAGACCTTCTAAGCCCACTGCATCAAAGATGATCTTCTTTTAAATTTTATTTTTATTGAATATCACACAGAGAGATGAATTCATTGAATTTACATTCAATAATTGATGGCCTTTTGACATTTATTTAAAGTTCCCTTTCAGGGAAGAGGGCCCACCTGCTACTTTGGAATTACTTCATAATTAAGCAGTACTTCTTTCCGTGTATCATAGGCCACCACCAAATCTTAAGGTCATGTATGGATAGCCTTTCCAATCTTTTTAAAACTCAACTTTTAGGGCAAACACACACACACACACACACACACACACACACACACACATATATATATACTNTGATAATTATAAGTTTTTGAAAGCTAGCAAATTTGTTGTTTTATCTTAGAGATGATGTTGATTTTTTTTAAGCAAAAGACAGTGGAAGAGAAGCAGCAGTGTCCATTTGAGCAAAACAAACAGCTTTGCCCCAGGTGAAAAGTCCCCTGGCTCTTCTAGAAGCTGCTGCCCCCTGCAGTCTAGTGATGGCACTACAATCAACACTGCCAGTAGATGGATTGGCCATGCCACAGGGGGCTTCACCTGATGTCAACAGATCCTGCCACGTACGACAAGGAAAACATGAGTGAAGTTAATACTGAATAAAGTAAACAAAATTATCAAAATTAGTAGGTAAAATAAATTAATAAAAAGTAAGGGCAAATGGTAATGGCAATGACGCATCAATTCCCTATTCAAATTATATACCTCAAATAACTTTTTGTTAAGAATTTAGTGGATAATGTACTTGAAGCTTTCAATGCAGAACCCCGCACATAGTAAAACTTAGGAAATGATGGCACACTTATTCATACATTCACTTACATTAATTATCTGGAGGTTTATAGAAGGGTGGCTAAAAGCCCAGAATTTGGAATTCGCCACATGCTAGCAAAACTTGTTGGCTTTTAAGCTCTCTGAGTCCAAGTTTTATTTTCTAAGAAACATAGGGAAGATGTTTACCTCATGACCTCATTTACTCTCACTCTAGTTTGCACTTAAAAGATCTGCAAATTAGAGTCGCCGTCCTAGTTAAGATTTATCAGTACAAACATTACAGAGAAATCCACAAGATCGCCTTGCTTTCCCTATACCGGAAGTTTGCTTTCATTTAATTCTTCCTTTCATTTATTCTTTTATTCAACAAGTCTCCACTAAAAGTCTATTCTGCTTCAGATTTTCATTCCTTCCTTTAAGAATTCTAATATATACATGTAAAACAGTAATGTGAAATAAATCATTACAACTGCTTTTACTTTTTAAAAACTGTTTATTTTCTATTAAGAAATAATTGTGGGGTTTTGTTTTGGTTTGTTTTGCTGTTTTGTTTTGTTTTGTTTTGTTTTCAGAGATAGACAGTCTACCCTGTGCACTTTTAACTTTGACAGGGCCATTCTGGAATGTTTGGTGGGAGGACAGAATTTATCTTTGTATTGACTTCAAAAGGTCAGGTATGTACATCAATCCTCATTTGTTTCCACTACAAACATGTTAAGGATTCATACACTTGTATAAACTTTCACATACTCAAGATTCGGTGAGCAAATCATGCCCATTCTGTTTCAAACCTTGATGATGTGCCAAATATCAATCATTTAATCTTTAGATTCCACAGATGAAAGAACCATTATCACACACCAAAAAGTAAGTTCACAAAGACTTAAGCAAGAATGTGTAAACGATTATGTCTGAAAATGATGAACTCTCTAGTCTCTATTTATTTTTGCCTTTATTTGTTAAAGAAAATGATCACTTTGGATTATGTCTTTACATAACAAGTTGTCTGCAAAATTTACTGCTTAGTACTTGGAAGAATATTGCTAAAACTGAAACTGAATTTTTCTTGAAAGGAGGCTACAGAGTGTGAGTTCATGAGTGGAAGCATTTTATGGCTAAAGGGCCCATATTTCATAGTATAATGCAGACAAGTCTCATTGGTCCTAAAAACAGTAACAGAGACAATGTATTTTCTTTTCTTTTTTTTTTCTAGAATACAATTAATTCAGCTGTCATTAAGGGAACATGCAAATGAACCAAATTGTAACAGGAATCTGGCAACAGTATACTACATTCTGATCACTTTACATTTTTACTAAGGGACAGACCAGTTCTATAGAACTTTGTCCAATTGATCTAGTGCGTTGTAGGATGTTGCTACCTTAAGAAGGGCAAATTTTGACTGATATAATTTGATTTCTGCTCAGAATAGTTAGTGGGATATTCATTAAGGACAAGAGAAAGATGGGATGAGGGTCAATCAAGCAGCACATATTCTATGTTTGTGATAAAAAGTGTACCCCATGGGCTGGGGATGTGGCTCAAGCGGTAGCGCGCTCGCCTGGCATGCGTGCGGCCCGGGTTCGATCCTCAGCACCACATACAAACAAAGATGTTGTGTCCGCCGAAAACTAAAAAATAAATATTAAAAAATTCTCTCTTTCTCTCTCTCTCTCTATCTCTCTCTCTTTAAAAAAAAGTGTACCCCAAAACTAAATACTAGAATCTGCCCGAGGAGATTAGACATGAGGAAAGAAACAGGCTTCAAAAAAATTAAAATTCTTACCCATAGTCATCTTTGCAGAAAAAAGTACACCAATGACTATTACAGATATATTTCTTCTATTCAGACTCCTAGAACAAATCAGAGTACTGAGGTTAGAGAGGCTCTCTCCCCTGCCCAAAGTCAACAGAGCTCATCATTTAATCTCTCTGGTATGTTGCTTACCCATCAGAACAAGACTGGCTTGTCCCTGAGTAAAAATATAAAGTGATCAGAATCTAGAGTACTTGTTGACAGATTCCTTGTCTGTGTTTGTTTCTACCCTGAACTCCCAAATGAGTTAATTTTCCACTTATGGGTGAGTGTAGCACAGAGAAAATGAAGAAAATGTCCTTCTACGCACCCCCACCCAGCATTGTGGAATAAACTCACATCTGTTCTACAGTCATTTATTTTGTACCTGCAATGTATAGATGATCTAGAGGCTGAGAATTAACTATAGCAAACAGAATTTATGCTTCTAAGAAAATTGGTAAGCGCAGAGATGAAATAGGATCACATAAGCTCAATGAGGGGCACTGTTATCTAGTCATATATAAGATGTTCTTAGTTCACCAAGAAAGAAATAAGTCCTACAACTGGAAGGAGAATGGATGGGAGGAGCTGGGCTGAATTTCTTTTGCCTGTAGCATTTGCAGTGATTACACTGGATTTCAATAGACTGAGAAAACCAAGATGAAGGATACTACATGAGCCAGCATAGGAACATTCTTACATTCTAATTATACTTTTAACTTCTTATACTCTATTAGGACATTATCTTTTTAAATTTATTTATTTATTCTAATTTGTTATACATGACAGCAGGATGCATTTCAATTCATAGTACACATATAGAACATAATTTTTCATGTTTCTGGTTTTACACAAAGTAGAGTCACACCATTCGTGTCTTCTTACATGTACTTAGAGTAATGATGTCCATCTCGTTCTATGTCTTTCCTATCTTTATGCTCCCTCCCTTTCTCTCCCTGTCCTTTGCCCTATGTTAAGTTCTTCAATTCCTCCCATAATCCCCTCCACCCCCATTATAGATCAGCATCCTCATATCAGAGAAAACATTCAGTCTTTGGTTTTTAGAGATTGGCTTATTTCACTTAGCATTATATTCTCCAACTCCATCCATTTACCTGTAAATGCCATAATTTTTTTCTCTTTTAATGCTGAGCAATATTCCATTATGTATATATACCACAGTTTCTTTATCCACTCATTTACTAAAGGGCATCTAGGTTGATTCTACAGTTTAGCTATTGTGAATTGTGCTGCTATAAACATTGATGTGGCTGTGTCCCTGCAGTATGCTGTTTTTAAGTCCTTTGGGTATAGACCAAGGAGAGGGATAGCAGGTAAATGGTGGTTCCATTCCCAATTTTCCAAGAAATCTCCATGTTGCTTTTCATATTGTTTGCACCAGTTTGCAGTTTTACCCGCAATGTATGAGTCTGCCTTTTTCCCCACTTCCTTGTCAACACTTGTTGTTTGTATTCTTAATAGATGCCATTTTGACTGGAGTGAGATAAAATCTTAGTTTTGATTTGCATTTCTTTAATTGCTGAAGATGTTGAACATTTTTTCATGTATTTGTTGATTGATTGTATATCATCTTCTGAGAAGTGTCTGTTCAGGTCCTTGGCCCATTTATTGATTGGGTTATTTGTTTTTTGGTGTTAAGTTTTTTGAATTCTTTATATGTACTAGAGATTAGTGCTCTATCTGATGTGCTTGTGGTAAATATTTTCTCCCATTTTGTAGATAGGACATTATCTTTACAAAACTTTATTTTTTTTTAAAAGGTTGCACAGTAATAAAGTACACAGTGACCAAGAAAAGAGACTCTGGGAATTGAATATTCTTCTTCCAATCACTAATGGAGTGGCCTGGATTGGGAGTACTATGCAATGAGGATAAGAGGCATTCCTCCACCTTCTTCCCAGCCACCTCACTGAGAACAAAAGGGCATGGACAGCTGGGTTTGGTGACATTCATGACAAACATTCAATAAGTGATTCTAATGTTTTTTCCTTATCATTACTTCCATTAAAACATAAATGTAATTATCTGAAGTAATCATTTCTCCCCAACATGAAGGGAGAATTTTAATGAGAAACAAAATTTTAAACTAAACATGTTTTCCTTTAATAGTAGGAGTTTTTTTGTTTGTTTGTTTGTTTGTTTTTGTTTTTTGTTTACTCAGGGGATAGGAAAAGGACTTAGGAGAAGTAAGGAAAATGTTCTACCATCTTTCAAATCATGTGGGGTAGTGGACTACATACTCCAAGTATTTGTATTCTTTACTTAATGACATTCATATTACCACAGAGAAAGTTCACTGGCTCCAAAGTATCCACATTGTGGGCCTTTAAAATTATTCCTGTGGCAACAATATGGTTCTCTGGGTTGCTAGGTAAAGCATGGAATAAAAACAACAAATACACCATCTTCTTCATTAAATAAATCATTGCTACTGTTTAAGAGCTATTAAACCAAACTCTACCAGGTATTTTTAAAAGATGTGTTAATTTTTTCCAATTGTTTCCTAAGTAAGAAGGTGGAGAATCTCTGGAGTCTTCAAGCAGATGGTCTGTTCTGCAGTTCACAAAATGGGTCTAACCCCATCTGGAAGAATTTAGAGAAAGCATGCCAATCCTTACCACATCGTTGGCCCTCTCTAGCTGCCAAACAAGCCACAGCATCTAGGGCTGGATTCCACTCCCAATAGGTTTCACCTCTCTTTTTCAACTCTTTCTTGTCTAAATGTTATTCAGAGAGAATTCTATAATTTTGCCTTGATACAAGTATCAGGAACACAAAGTTAGCACACAAAACCTCCAGCCTAGCCCACAGAAATTCTGCAAATTCCAGTATCTCTTAACATGAGTCTAATTAGGTCATTCCATGTTTTAGTTTGCACACACAGTTACTGGCAACCAATAATATTTATTTATTTAGCATAATAGAAATAAGTCCTACATCTTCTCACTACACTTGGGAAAATATGCCCTTTACCACAGCATTTTAGAACACTTATTTAAAACATCCTAGAAATACAATTACTTCTTGTTAGCAAATTTTTAGTTGAGATAAGAAGGCATAATTTCCCTAAGTTTACTTCATTGTATCTGTTTGTCACTTTCTAAATGAAGCTTCTGCTCAGAAAATGTGGAAAAAATAATCTGTCTCAAGACCTTGGTGTTCTTAACTATTCAAAAATTCTTTAAATAAAATATAATATGGAAGCTGTGTTCTGCATGTCAAGACGATTTTTCTGTTGAGCCTTCATGGCAAGAAAACAGGCTCAAGTAATTAGACCTGAACAAAACCTCTTTATCCACTATTTATCCTCTAAGGAAGAGATGATCATTAAAAAGTACAATGAGTACTATACCCAGATAGCAGATATAGATTATTTTAAAAAGTAATTCAGAGAATAGACACTCTCTTTTTAAGAATTTTTTGCACCTAAACGATATATATATGTTTATACATTTGTGTAACATATATATACATATATATGTACACATATATACATATATATGTGTACATATATACACACATATATACATATATACACACATGTATACACATATATGTATACACATATGTACATATATGTATATATATACATATATACACACTCATATATGTAAGTATATGCATATATATACATATATGTGCATATATATAGCATGATGTGTAGAGTATATGAAGGGAAATAAATGTAGTCTATCGCAGTTTAATTTCCCTGAATTATCAGATTACTCTTAAATAGCTCACTGGAGGTAGTAAAAATCAATAGAGAAGGATGTCAGTATGGAGATGTGGGTAGGTCTCTGAAATCTCAGGGGAGATAGGCCTGTTAATCACACATGAGAGATGTAACCATTCATGATCGACAACCATCTGGTTCCCCTAAGAAACACAGGGCCAAACCCAGGGGCACTTCAGTAAATTTTCACTGGACCAAGGATAATAAATTCACGGACAAAAACCAGATTTTCAATATTGAGAAAAAGATGAAAGCTTTTGAACAACAGTGGTCATCACCTAGGAAACTGGCCAAGTAACAATTTTTAAGAAGATACCAATACAAAGAACATTGCAGCAAAATCAATCTAACCTAGAAATGCACTTTGTATCAAACTGAGTTTTTCCAGGTACCAGTAAGGCTCCATCAGTAGTGAAGCTGATTCACTCCCCAGCTCCTCCACAGATGTACAAAAGTGCTAACTGGTCTATTCATTTTTTTTCCACAAATGCAGACTGTGCAGCGTGTTATAAAAGCTTGACGGCTAGACATTCTTAGTGGGAACAGTTAAATGAGGCCATTTCCCTTGCCCTCTAGGCCATCTTCTTCACTCACCCAAAACATCAGCATCTCATCTTAGGTCAAGGCTATCAAACAGGATCTTCTTCTTGACATCTCTCCTCTCAACCAAGGTTATCATGCATAGAAGACTGCTTTTTTTTCTGACTTTGATCATTTAAAACTTTGTTGATTTCACCTGAAGCCAACTCACAAATGTATTCAACCATCTTTCCCAATTCCTTCCCTCTTTTCCTCCTTCCAGAGTTACATACCTGTCTTCCATCTCCCCTGTTTTCTACGGATCCCAGAAATGGCCCTAATTTGAACAAAAAAAAAATGTAACATAATGCTAACAAAATTATAGCCATGTTTTTAAATGTAATTATAGTCACTTAAAAATTAATTCATGCTTAAACTTTCCTAGAAATATCCAAATTCCATTTCAGAAGTCCTACAAAACGTCTCATATATCCCTTCTTTCTCCTTAAAGTGAACAAGCACTTTATTAAGCCATACACATTCTAAATAATTAAAACACTATGTGATCATGTTGCTGTCTTGGTCAATGGGGGCTGCTATAACCAAATATTACAGATAGCCTGCAGACAACAGAAATTTATTTCTCACAGTTCTGGAGATGGGGAAACTCAAGACCAAGGCACCAGCATCTGTGATATCTGGTGAGGGCCCACTTCCTGGCTCTCAGGGGGTGCTTCCTCACGTTCTCACCTGGTGAAGAGGGGTGGGGTCTCCCTTACCCCTCTTAAGGGCACTGATCCCACGCATGGGAGTTTGCCCCTATATCTAATCACCTCCCAAAGATGCTTTCTCCTCATTTTGTTACCTTGGGGGTTAGAAATTCAACATATGAATTTTAGGGGGAATAATCATTCAGACCATAGTAATTGCTTCTTTCCTCATTACATATGAACTCTTAAACTATATTGTGTTAATTAGACTTAGAAAGTTAAATTAAATATCTAATTACAATGTTCAAACAACTACTTCACTAGAAAACTTTTAGAAAATAACTAATTTCTAATTCAGGGACTTATATATAATGTCATTAAATCCCAGATATCAAATTCAGCCTTTAAATTCAAACCCAGTACCAAAATACTTCATATTTTTCCAGGCTACTCTTCACATTCAAGTTATCACTAATGATGATACCAAAATAGTCCCATCTGAAGGCAAAAACGAAAACTAAAACACAAATGTGAAATAA
The DNA here is from genome assembly GCF_001458135.2 of Marmota marmota marmota. NCBI lineage: Eukaryota > Metazoa > Chordata > Mammalia > Rodentia > Sciuridae > Marmota > Marmota marmota. The sequence continues at coordinate 29,873,126 of NW_026000068.1, forward strand.
GGAGCAAACAGAAAATGTTGGAGAAGTGCTTTATAGCTTATAAATAAATGTGGAAATATATTTTCACAGAAAGACTGCTTAAGAGATTGTCAGTTGTAAAAAAAGAAAAGAATAATTTGAAAGAACCATTAATAAGATTAATGGGAAAATTTCACTCCCTCTTTATCTCTAGACGTCATACCCAACCAAATAAATTAGACTGGGCTTCATTGTTGCTGTTTTTCTTTTACTGTGGTTAAGAGAACTGGACTACAATATAGAATGGGGATGACCAAATGAAGTCAAAATGAATTAAGTGAAGTTCCTAGTATGACTCACAGTTAATATAAATGGAATGTCCTCTCTGTGAAACAAAATTTTTCACCATAAGAAAATGGCCCCAACTAACACTTATCACGTGCTGCAAGAATGAATGACTTCTATGATTTTATGTCCTACTAAGGAGACAACTGACTTGGTTCACAACTCAGGGTTCACAAAAGGGTTGGCCAACCGTTTTCAACTATGATGACACATTTTATTCATCCCCATTGGCAGCCCAGAGTGGCTTGCTAAGGAATCTGAAGTCACGTGTATGATGAGTGACAAAGAATGCTAACAACACAACACACTTTGCAAACATCTAACCCAGGACTCCTCTAGAATTAGAATTTTAGAGCAAGTAAATGGTGTTTGTGTTGCACCATCTCCTCTGTCCAGGAAGGTAGCAAGTAGAATCCCTTTCATAGCCAGGAAAGGTACAACACAATATGAGTGCTTTTCATTTGCCATCATAGTCAACCCTGAGAATTGTTAAAAGATGCTGCTACTCAGAGATGCGGGATTTCTTTCCTTGTGTGTTCATGCTACTTGCCTCCCTCTGTCCACTGTGACAATTGTTCCAATGTCACCAAGGAAGTCGCTGCCTCCACTGGTAGAACAAAACATGTGTAATACCCAGAGTTTATATGAAAATCACTTTTTCCATAGAAATAAGATGATGCATGATAATTATATATAAGCATATTTGTGTAAGTACACTCTGGTGAGTACAAATATATATAAAATAAACAGAGTATATATCTCAAAATTAGATATGTACGTATTTGGTTTTAATAATAGGCTTTATGATGATTTCAGTCTTAATATTTAAACTTTAGATGAAATTCTCCCATGGGAAATTATAGAAAAGACCATGGATTTTCATATGAAAGGAGTCCAGAAGCCACCATTTACCAAGAATGCTGACATGTCACTTTTCTTCTTTGAGTCTTCATGTTTTCAAAATATCAAAGGCTTTCAAACTTCACAGAGTTATATAGAACAAATAAAATGAGATATTATTAAAAATACTTTATGTGTTATAAAAATGCAAACAAAACAGTTATTCCAACCAATATGTTACTTTATCTTTCTTGCTTATATTTGTAAGGCTTTTATCCTCTATTGGGTTTAAAGCAGTGCAAAGAGACTCCGCAAATGCTTGGCTTTCTGTCTGAAAGCTTCAGCTGAGGTTTCTGGGTGTACATCCTTTCTTCTGAGGACAGGCACAGGGCAGAAGGGAAGGTGACTTAAGTGGACTGGTTGCCTGGTAACACTTACTAGGTACTGCTTTAAGGAAGTCATGCAGAGAAATATAAAAGACCAATAATACAAATCATCCTAGCTTGGATGCAGGATGCAGTGGAGGAGATTCTGATGAAGGCACTGTTGTGGAACAACAGGTTAGAACTGCTTGGAGAATTAAAATTTTAATAAAAAAGCATTACTTTAAAGTGAGGGTAGGTACTTATCCTAATCAGTGTCTTGTTAAAAAGAATACTAAGTACATGGTCCTGAAAGCAAGCTGCAATGCTTTCTAGTTTGTAATTTGCAACTACTGCCCATAATTTCAGCTAAGAGCCCATGAAACAAATAGTCACAAATGCCAAGGAGAGTACGTTGCACACAAGGACAATTCAAATCAAAGAGACCACCACCTACACAGGTGCAGAAAGCAAGTGCTACAAGTCACAGGAACTATAATCCAGAGAAATTACTCAATTCATAGAAGGTGGAATATTTTTGCCATCTCTGTCAATGATCATCAAACTAAGCCCAAAGGTTGGCTTTGTTTTTGTGAATAAAGTTGTTGTATTGGAACACAGCCATGTCTACCAGTTGAATATTGTCTATGAATGATATACACTTTTAGGGACAAGATTGAGTCATAATGACGGAGAGGGATAGCTTATGAATCCTAACTATTCACCATCTGGCTCTTTAAATAATCTTAGCTAACATAATCTAAATTTAACTCTTAAAATAAAATGAATCAAGGATAGGAAGATGGAAGGGCAATTCAGTAATTCCATTTGGTTGCATAATTATTGGTATTAGTTCATTCAATCAGCAAATAATGGTGACAAAAATGTGTTAGGCCTTATGGGAGATGAAAATGGACTTTGGAACAGGTGTCCTGCTGTTGTAAAGAGAGCTTGGTGCTCTGAAGACCTTAATTTGAAATCCAGCATAAAATAATTTATTTATAAACAAAAAGAAATTTCTTAGCTTTCTAATTTCCAAATGGATATGGTCATGATCACTCTTTAAAGGAATATCTATTAAATATCTCTTTGTCCTTTCTCCTCAACTCAATGTGGAGATTGTTATAGCCACCAAGAGAAAACAGTAGTATTTAGGGTTTGAATTCAGAATTTCAAAATAATTTATGTATATGACTAATACTTTACCTGGTAGAGCCTAATGTATTTTAAGCATGCAAAATATCTTCTTGTTATTGCTTATTTATACTATTTGCATATTTGTATTATTTCTAAATCAATTTCATCTTGTATATTTTTATTTTCAAAAGTTTTTTTGGCATTTGTGAATCCAAAACAAATTTTAATAATGATATTTTCAAAATTTTCCTATTGAAGCAGTGCTAAAAATGGGTTGACTTTTTCCCCGTGGGGCAGAGGAGGGAGTCACCAAATTAATTGAATTAATCATTTACCTCACTATCATGTAGACCAGCCACAGATAAGACAAACTGACTTTTATAAAATCCTAGCAAACCCACCATTACAAATATTAACTGGGTCAATTTTGCCTGGAGACAGGATTATTCTTTCCCACACTGCTTTTGTATTTCCCAGATTAATTCTTTCTTCCTTTTTTTTTTTTTGCAAGTGTCACATTAACAATATATTTAAATGTCTCAGTTCTCATAAGCTGCTTTGAAAACTACATTCAAAAGTAGAATCAAGGTTTTAAGGATGCAAGGGTAAGAAGCTTGAACAAGGGTTCAAGCATGCAGCACGAGACACTTCCTACAGAGGCAACAGGATTGTTTGAGCAGTAACATCATCAGCTCCTGTTGGACCAAGGGCTGGAGATGACAAGCAGCGCTCTCACCCTGCAAGTCTCCAAACAGAAAGATATCATGGCTGCCTCTTGAAGTCCTTTGTTCCTCTTTTTTGAAGCTAGAGCAATTATAGGGTGCTGATTCTGTTTTTCTTCAATCATCTTGATTGGCATATAAAGATATTGCCATAGGTCTCAGGACAGTTCAACTTCTGTTGCCTAAAATATGCTTCCAAAATTAGAAAACATGAGCTTTAAAATAGTCAAATAAGAGTTTACAACCTTAGAAAACATAGCTATAGAATTCAGAAATAACTCAAAATTATTTTAAAATTTCTCTTTCCAGAGCCTTCCTGCTTCCAATCTATAATATTTTCCCAGAGGAAGACTTATAAAAGCTTCTTAACAGAGAAAAGTCTTAGGACTTAGGAAAATTATAACCATATCATACAAAACACAGAAAAAGGAAAGGGATGCTATTTGCCCAGATTGATACATTCACATCTTCACAGATAAAAGATCCTCTTACAGAGGTCTATCCCTAGCCCTTGACATCATGTAACCTCACAGTCATTTCTCATCATATTTACCTGCTTTATTGTCTTCATAGTGCTTTGTCACTATCTACAAATGAGTTGTGTTTTGTTCATTTGTTTTCCTGACTATTCCCCATCACCTATTTAAATATAGTTACTGTGAGATCAGAGCAAAAGCCACCAGAATGGCATGGCTATGGTTCAATAAAACATTGTTTTCAAATATAGTCACTGCCCTGTTTACATCATTGAACCATTTGACCTCATTAAGGTCTAGATTATATCATCCCTGGAGCTTATCCTGCATACTAACTCTTCATTATTTGACATGATAAATTTCCTTATTATTTAAACCAATTTTAGTAAGAGGGTTTTTAAAAATGCTATTACTAAGACCAAATAATACCAACCTGTTTAATTCAGTACTTCATGCATATTATTATTTATAATATTCACAAAACTCCTTATAAGGATGGCATTAGTAGATTCATTTTTAAGATGAGAAATTAGAAACAAAACTTCAGAGTTACTAATTGTCAAAGCCAGCATTTGAGCCCAAATATGTCAGGCCTTTTATGCTATGAAGACTGAAATTTTATTTATCTATTCCTCAGCACTTGAGAGTGGAAAAACGACTGACCATTTCTTCAGTCAGTTTCCAAACCCACAACCAAAAAAAATCAAATAGAAAGTAAGTTCATGCAGGGGAAACAGTGCTTACAAAATCTTTGGACGGGCTAGAGGAATGGGTATTAGTGGAATTCCCTTGAACTTTTAGTTTCAAGGATGTAGCAGTACACAAGAAATCCAAAGGTTGGACAGTAACCATCATTACCAATTTCTATTAAAGCAACCATCAGAGCCTCCTCATACCAATGGCACTGGTGACTACTACCCCAAACTGCATGTTGAGCAACAAGGAATGCTCACAACTATTGAAGCTTACCTGTCAATAGCTACAGGTTTAAGAACATGTTATCTGCCACACTTCTGAATTCCAAATCTCATAGGAGTACATCTAAGTGACAGAACCTAGCTGCAAAGGAGTCAGGAAGAACATTTTTACCCCTCTTGGTGGGAGGGTCCAATGAGACTGGGAAGGATTCTCCTCAGAATGTTGAGTAAAGCTGCTCCTCACAATGGCTTTCCTCTCTGTTTCCCACATCTGGAGAAGAATGAGACCCTAAAGACAGTTAATTAAAAAAAAAAAAAGCTTTCCTTATACCCAGTCCCATCAACTGAGCCAGGATAATGACTTCATAGTAATTTTTCACTGTACACTTGAGGGAAAGTAATGCATTCATTATTGGAATAAAAGTGGTTCGTGCGTATAAATCTTGCCCTTGGCAAAATAGATGATCAAAGCCTATGCCAATGAGAAAGATGGCAGCTCCATGATGTTAACAGCCAAGTTCCATAAAGTTATATGGAAGTAGTTTTCTTTTATCCAAAATAATTTACATTTCATAGCTCAGTATTGATGAGGTATTGATTTTCTAAATGAGACTTTATGGCTCCTGTAAATAAATTAGATAGGTGTTTAATTGGCCTAAAATATATCCTCAGTTATTTAAAGCATGTGGTATTTTGTGTAGAAATACATTTCAATGATACTAAGTGACAGAAAAGAACTTCCATCCAGTACAAAGAGCACTCTGGGAATTCATTTCTAAGCTCTTTACTTAGCACACTACATATTTTTTGGATAAGTAGCTCCACTTCTCTCGATCTCAATTTCCACAGCCCTGAAATTTGGGGATAATAGCATGGGAGGATTAATGAGAAAATGTGTGTGGAATGATTTGCACTTCTTGAAAAGTACTGTACTATATATTCAGGAATATTGTTATTTATGATGAGATAGTGTCGGGTGCATAAATTTAGGTTCTTTGAATTATTGGCATAGAAGAAAACAGTGAATCTAGGTCAACGGAGACCTCTTTCTCCGACTGCCTCTACAATGAATAAAACACAAAAGAAACTTTTCTAACTTTCTCAGGAAAAAATTGTCAACTTCTATAATTATTTCAATGAATAATCTTTCAGGAAGATACAATTTTAAGCTAGGTACTGTGTCCTTTTAAAGAGAAGTTTATGGGTCTCACTTTCTTACGTTTCCAAACTATCTTCTGGCAATGAGAGCAGTTCATGTGCAGCACTAAACAAGTTCCAGGACTGTGCACAGAATTCAATACTGTGTGTCTTATTTTAATCTGATTTTACCAAATTTCCCATGGGCTGTAAAAGAAATATCCATAAATTTCAAGTCCAATGAGATTTCCACTGTTCCTAGAAATTAGGGAGTTAAACTGAGCTTTGTATGAAATCATTCAACAGCAAAAAAAAAAAAAAAAGTCTTGCTTTAGAATCACATCACAAGGGCAGTTGTGTTCTACAAACCAGTGGACAGCCAAGAAATAAATTTACATAAATTTTTGTAAAAACGTGTGGGTGATATTGTAAAAATAGTTATTGGTTCACTCTTTATAACCTACTGATCTATCCAATAGAAATATCTTTTTAAAAAATGTTTTCCAAAAAGTGCTATTTTTGTATGTTTGTTTTCATTAAATATAGATCTCTGCTTAATTCTTTCAGGATATAGATCCCACCCACTGAACTATGCCTAGTGTAAATTTTGAAAACTGCCCTATTTTTATAAGACAGGAGAGAATGATTTACTAGCACATTTGATTTGTAAAGGTGGTATGGATTCTGTATCAATCTGTGTTTTAGTCACTGCAAAAGTAGTTTTCAAATGTCACCTTCCTTTCCAGGATGGATTACATAATATAACAACTCTGCTCCATCCTATAAGGGATCCAGGCACAGAAGGGAGAAGATGCTTTACTGTCTCTTGACAAGTTTTCTCTTCAAAATTGCTATGTTTATAGTAGAAAAAAAACAATATTCCCTGTGACCTAGCCATTCAGAAGCTCTGACATTCGTCAATGCCACCTTCAGAACTTATATGAAAGGGTGGATAATCAGAGGGAAGTGTCCACTCACATGTGACCTGAAGCTGGACATTGTGCCTCCTGCTTATCCCTCCCTAAAGCATGGACTACATGTTCCCACACATAAAATTATTTGGGGGCTTATACACTATTCATTGAGTAACTCTGTGATAGGTCCAAGAAGGAGAGTATACAAAGACGTGTTGGACACTTGATAATACACAGAATCAAATTGAGGACCTACCACAAGATGTAAGAAACCCTGCATGTGTAGCCAGCAAATTGCACTCTAGAAGGTACCACTAGATGTGTGGTCTAGTTATGAATGAGAAACACACTCATACCCCATACAACACACAAGATTGGAAGAGACATTGCAACTGGCAATGAAACCACTGAAGAAAGACATCTATGATAGGGGAAAATGCAGAAAAAGGTAATGGTAAGAGCCAAACATACCATCTATTCCACAACCAAATAAACTGGAAGGTTTCTGAACGTGTTTTCTAAATCTTGAGACAGATAAAGTGAGGCCAACTTGCTTTGGAAGGCAAAAGTCACAGAAGAAGAAGGAAGAGCCCACACCACCTAGGACAGAAAGTGAGGTGGACTCCATTCTTGAACTCAGGAATCCTGCCCCCAAAACAAGGCAAGGCAAATGAGATTTCCCCTTTGAACCATCTTCCACAACTTGATAAAGTTGATTAACAAGTTTAATAAACAACTTGATAAACTTTAAAAATTTTCCAGTGTGTGCATGATGGGGCAGTACAACTTCCAATCTGCAAACACTGAGTTATATTAATTATCTATATTTTAGAAGAATTAATGTTAATATAACATTCAGCAAACAATATTTATGAAACATACACGTGTGGAAGAGACACTGCATAGTTCAATGAAGTAAATATCCCTGAATATACCACTGTAATTAATGAAGCATATTCACAAATGGTTGACACTGACATTTCAGGCCAGCAAGCCCAGAGAGAAAGGAAACATATGCCACTTTTTGGTACAGTAAGTGTCTCATTAGAGATCCATTCAATAAGGGCTATATGAGATCATTGTTTTGCTAGAGAGATATCCCTGTGGATTTGTTGTTGTCGTTGTTGTTGTTTGGGGATTGATCCCAGGGGTGCTTCACCACTGAGTCACACCTCTAGCCTGTTTTAATTTTTTTTTTTTTAATTTTGAGACAGGGTCTTGCTAAGTTGCTTAGGGATCACTAAATTGTGGAGAATGGCTTTGAACTTGTGATCCTCCTGCCTCAGCTTTCCAAGCCACTGGAATTACAGGCATGTGCCACCTCTCCCAGTGATATTTCTGTGTTTGAGGAGGTAAGAAAAGCTGTGCAGAGTAGGGAAAGAATTAGATGGGCTTTTAAAAAACAGGCATCTACACATTAGATTGGGTAGAGAGAAGTGATAGGAGGGGAGGGGAGGGGAGGGGAAGCGGGATAGGAAGGGCAGCAGAATAAAATAGACATTATTATTGCTGTATGTATATAGGTGACTTGCTGTATGTATATAGGTGACTGTATGACCAATGTGATTCTGCAACCTGTACACTCAGAAAAATGAGAAATTATACCCCATTTGATTCAAATGTAAAAAAAAAAAAAAAAAAAACAGGCATCTAAAGTAAAGGGGGAACTTTGAGGGAATGTGTTGGGAAGGGTAACACTAAATTTTGTTGTTGTTTTGTTTTTATTTTTTTACCAGTAAATCTTAATGTGAGAAAAGAGCACAGACAAAATGTCCAATGTTCTCTACAATACTCAGGGGGATGCTTATATATGATTTACACATAAAATATTGAATTTGAAAAAATCTTATCTTGAATTCCCAAGCCATTTATAGAATACAGTGCAGTACATTAATGTGGTAGAGGGGACATAAAACAAACAAACCAACCCTCTACACAAGTACCCATGGGAGATGAAGAACAACCTCGCAGAACTTCAAAAGAGAAAAAGAAAAAAAAAAAAAACCTCTCTCCCAATGTATGCAAACCTGTATTTTCTGAGCAAGGACAGGATTATAAGTAGGCACAATAAGATTTGGTAATCAATGCAAAACCCTATACCTGCACACCAACCTGCCACACACAGACCAGCTCAGTTTCCACTATAAATATATATTCATTTGGCTTAAGTGTTTTGTTCTCTTCAATAGCCAAACTTCATATTTATAAATTAAGCCTTATGAGAGGCTTTAAAAAGAATAAATTTATGCTTTCTTAAGAGAGAGGTTTTATGGGTTGTAGGGTGGAGAAAATATGAGGGTATTTAAGAGAAGGTGAAATGGGTTAGGGAAGGCATTTAGAATGAAGTAAAGAAAGGAATTTACAGTAGTTTTATTCCTGGATTGCCAAGAAGAGTTTCAGAGGTATCTGTATAATAAAAAATCACATGGAACTTCTTCCTTCATCATAAAAAATTTTATCTATTAAAATTTTAAAGTATTATTTTTGTTATGTATTTAAATATTAATCATGTGTTTAAATACTACCCTGTTGATAAGCAGTTTGCTTTCAATCATTTTCTATAAAAAATATTTTATGAAAATACTTGTGCATATATCCTTGCATTTTTGTGTTTCTGAAAGAAAAAAATCCTAGAAGTGGAATTACTGAGTCAAAGTGTAATTGTATAAACAATCTTAACATATCTTCATATATCGTTCTCCATAGAAGTTATATCAAAGTATCTATGACCTTTGATATATATGAGCATCACATTCCTACCAACATACTCTGTAATCAAATTTTTCATCTTTTCCAGTCTGATAAGCAAAGTTATATTTCCTTGTAGTTTTATCTACCTTCTGTGAAGTTTCCCATTTAAAAAAAAAAGTGGGTGAAATTTTAGAGATCATAGTCTCTTTTATTTAGAGGCTATGATGATTGTTTCAATCAACTCTGGCATTCTATTTTGCTGTGGAGCTAAGCCTGCCCTGATTTTTTCTATTAGAAGGGATTTCAACTTTTGGCCTGATTGAGAGTCTTTCATTCTTTCAAGCCTTGTAACTTTAGTAGAATGCACTTTTTAAACATGACTATTTTAATTTTTTTAAATAAAGAACTTCTTTTGAATTACATTTTCAAATAGAATTAAATCATCTACCTCTTTTCTCAATTCTATCAGCTCATATTTCTTTTTGTTTTGTTTTCATACCTTTTCTGAACTCTTGTATGTCTTCTTTATGTTTTTGTTTTATGAAAGCAATTGCTTCAAGTTTTATTTTAATCCCATTACTATATTTAGTAGCATTTTTTACTATTCTGTAAAAAAGTTTTATTTTACAGAGAGTATTCTGTATCTGCATGTTTTTTAATATTTTCATCCTTCTTTTTATTTTAAACAATAAGTAGTATCCTGGTTGTAGTTTTCTTTTTGTTTTGGAGTTCATCTTTTTTATTTGAGTAAAAATTCTTAGCTAGCTCTTTTCAGAATATGTGAACAGGGACAGACTTATGTTTGTGACTAGAAATAATTATATATGCTATTGAAACCTTCCTTCTACCTACTCTACCAAAATCAATCCTGTAGAGCTGCTCACAATGCAGTTTCCTTATGTTCTCTGCCTCACTGATATCCCTACACCTACAAATTGCAGGCTATCTGTAACATTATTCATGTATCCACATAGTTTTTCTTTTTTTCCTCAGAACTAGAGTCATGGATGTTCCTACAGATAGTCCCTAGATACTGTTCCTGTTTTTGTAAAGAAAAAAGCTTTACTTTTGCAAGAGCAGTAAGTTTACTTCATCAACATTTTCAGAGCTCTAGAGTTATGGGCACTGATTTCCTGTGTCCTTCTCCCTTCTTATTTCATCTGTATTGGTTTGAGCAGTCCTCCTTCCTATTTTGTAAATATCTAAGGGATGTTTTTCTTTCAACAAAAATAATTTGCATCTTTGTTTCTTATTTTTCTGGTTATATTTTCATAATATTTGAGTGAATAGTGAGAAATGTGATTATAATCAGTCATATTAAAAGTAAAAGTTTCTTCACGTTCTTTCAAGGTAATTTTTTTTGCTATACTTTATTTCTTTTCTTGTAATTGATCTAATAAGATTATATACTCTACTTGAGTCAATTTTAGTATTTAATTTTTTTAAAAAAAATTTGCATTTAACCTGGATTCTAGATTTTTAAGTGTATGTATTAATTTATATATGCATATACTTTTTTTCATTAAATTTTTCTTCTTAATTTTAACTATATTCTCTTTTCTTCTAAGCTAATTTGCAAAGTAGATTGCAATGGATCTTTTCAAACTACCAAATATTTTTAAATTGATTAATATTGAAAAAGTTCACTATTTTTTTATTTACAAATTATTCTATTTTGCTTGCATATTGCTTATTATTTTCATATATTTTGAGTATAATACTTTAAACTATGCTGTTCTTAATTGTTTTGAGGATTGTGAAATTTATTCTAAGTATTGCTTTTATTGTATCGGCTTTTTAAATGTTAATAATATTATATGTAATTACAATTTTTGAAATTATATTGGATGACAAACTTCTCTGGTTTGATGAAGAGTAATAGGTGCTGACCATCCCTGCAATATATAAAAGTATACTCTTAAGATTCTGACTATTGAATTAGAAAGATATTGATAAAAAATAGACCTACAAATCATACTAGACCAATATGTCACGTAGGTTACTTAACATATGTAAGCATATAGTATATAAAAAGAGAGGCATTTTGAATCAGGAAAGAATAGAAGAGTGTGGGAATAATTCTTACGCTTTTGGAGGAAAGGGGTAAAATGATGTAAATCTCACATCAAAAAGGAAAATATAAATGGATTTGGGGAGATAGAAACATTATTCTAGTTAGAAACATTATACATTTATTTGGGGCTCTAATTATGCATCCAAAAGGGAAAACCATATAAAACTTTACAAAGAAAATTTTAAGTCCAATACTATGCTTTATTTTATTTAGTTTTTGGTACTGAGGATTAAACCCAGTACTCTACCACTAAACTACATCTTCAGTTCTTATTTTGAAATAGGGTGTCACTAAGTTGTTGAGGCTGGCCTTGAACTTGCAATCCTGCCTTAATCTCCTGAGTTGCTGGAATTACAGGCATGCACCACAGCACCCAGATCCTCCAATGCTTTCTTTCAAAAACACTTTGAACAAAATATGAAAGCCATTGGGTTGAAAACCTTATTTAACAAAGATCTCATGCAACCAAAGGAAAAACACAGCTCTAGTAAATGGGCCAAAGTCTTAATTTGTTATACATGATGACAGAATGCAATTCATTTCATATTATACGTATAGAGCACAATTTTTCAAGTCACTGATTGTACACAAAGTATTTTCACACCATTCGTGTCTTCATACATGTACTTCAGGAACAATGCCTAGCTCATTCTTTTAAATGTAGGATTAATTCTTCAGCTAAATGAGACAAAATACAGATGGTGACTTTATACTAAGTGAACCCACAGATAAATTCTGTGAAATCCACAAATAACACACTCATAGAATTTTGAAAATGCTTTGAGATCATGGGAGTACTAGTGTTTTTATAAACTGAGACTTCCATATTTATTTTATTGAAGTTTAAACACAAATTAAGGATGTTGTTTTAATGGCAGATCTGCACGAAGTAAACTGGGACAAGAGGTCACTCAGTTGCCTAGAACAGGGAGAATCTGTCTATCATCCCTGTCAATAACAATTAGCCCTTTCTGAAAGGGTGTTGTAGATATACAGTCAAAATGATCCTTTAAGGGAGGATATAATTTGGCTTACAGAAATCCATTACCAACAAATAACTGCTTGTGCAGGAAAAATACAACAAAGCTCATACTTGGAAGTGATAATCACAGTAAACATCAACCGTGCCTAGATTGGGTCTTAGGTGAGAAACTATCATATCGCCAATTAACCAGCATTTTCTCAGTATGATGACATTATGAAATGGCTAAATACAAAATTGGGAGTAGAAAAGGAATTGTTCTCAGTCTCCTCTCCTCCCCTCTCCCGCCTCCACCATCCCCCAGAACAAACTGCACAAGAGAAGACCTAACAATCCTGTAAGGATGATTTTCCTGGCTCAGTTTCATGAGAGACCTGGAAATAATATAGCATCAGTTTATAAACCAGACAGGACTCGGCCTGCTGTGTCAACAGAGAAAATCAATCCAGGAGTCCCAACCCTGCTTTGTGGCCTTTAGGGCTGCTTCAGAAATCAATCCTAGAGAAGAAGAAAAGGGCACTGCCATGAGGCTCAGAACACATGCCTTAAGTCACCAGCTGCATAGCTTGATTCCCCCTGGGACCTTGCAGTTTGGGCTCTAACTGTGCATTCCGGAAGGGAAAACCATGGGGACCAGTACTTTTGAGGTGATGGCCATTTTTCTTTTCCTGTTGATATTTTTTGAGAACCTATCATGGGTCAGTCATGAGCTAAGATTTTACATACACTATCTCATTTAATCTCCACAATAGCTCACTCAAGCAAATGCTATTATCAGTATAGAAGGGGATAAAGAGAGATGGTAAGTCAGTTGTCTATGGTCCTGGCCTAGTGTTTGGGAAATAAAACCTTTTCCTGATAGCCTTGTGTCAGTGTGCTCAGGCTGCCTTGACCAAGTACACAGACCGGTGGTTTAAACAATAGACATTTATTTTCTCACAGTACTGGAGGTAGAATCCATGATCAAGGTGCTATTATCTGAGGTCTCTCCTTGGCTTATCTTTTCTCTCTCTTGATGTGGTCTTCCCTCCATACCTGCCTATGTCTTTTTTTTTTTTTTTTTTAAATTTTTTATTGTGGGTTGTTCAAAACATTACAAATTTCTTGACATATCATATTCCACACTTTGATTCAAGTGGGTTATGAACTCCCACCTTCACCCCATACACA
>NW_026000068.1:29890719-29967871 GCF_001458135.2 Marmota marmota marmota
AATCATATTGGTCATACAGATATATATATATATATATATATATATATATATATATATATATATATATACACACACACACACACACACACACACACACACAGCAATAATAATGTCTATTTTATTCTGCTGTCCTTCTCTTCCCCCCTTTCCCTCCCTTCCCCTCCCATCACTTCTCTCATCTTCTAATATGCAGGGATTAGGGAACACCTTAATCAGCTCATTTAATCTCATTTATCTTTACAATGGCCCCAAATCCGAATGTAATCACATTCTGAAGAGCTGGGGTTATTACTTCAACATGAGTCCCATAACATGTGAGAGGGGACAACTCCATTCATAACATTTTTTTGTTACAAGTTTTACAGACCCATCATTTTATCTTTTATAAAACAATGATAAGTTGTAGGTCCTAAAGCCTGTAAATCCAACTCTCTGCTTATCTCATAAAAATACCTAATTGTGGCTGGAGAAAGGCATACAATGTAACAATTGTTCTCACTTTGCATGTTCTTGACACTCAAGGTAGTCAGGATCACCCACCAATCATAGACTAATTATCCATCCCATGTACTCTCCAACTTCAGATTGCATCAAAATTCTCTGGGAGGCTTGCTGAAACACAGAGACTGCATGACCTCCCCAGAGGTAAGATCAAGTAGTTCTGAAGTAAGACCTAAGAATCTGCATTACTAGCAAGTTCCCAGGTGATTCCAATACCGCTGGTCTTTGGACCACTTTCTGTGAACCATTGTTTCAATTCATTCCCAGTCTTCTCTCTGAGGTGGTTCTTTCGTGCTTTATTTCATTTACATCTCCAATGTATGATCCCTCAATGTCACTGTCAGCTCGTGATCTTTTCTCTTTCACTGAGAGAGCTGAAGCACTTAGAAGAGAACATCCCCAGACTTCTAGCAGTGCACCCCCTCTCCCACCCAGGAGCATCTGCACTCACTTTGCCTTCATGGTTGTTTTGAAGATGAGCTAGTGGAGGTCTTCTCAGAGCCAAGCATTGCAAACATACACTACACCGGAGCCTTGCTGCCCTCTTAGGGGCATCACTCTCAGTATTCATTCCCTTCTGTTTCATTCACACTGTCGACCGTTTCCTCATCAGCACCCAAGCTATCAATTCCCTCATTTTAAAAAGCTTAAGCTAAACCAAAACAAAACCACAAAAATAAAAACCTTTTACTGGATTCTTTCCTCCCACCAATGGTCACTCCATTTCTTGATGCTTTTGCAGCAAAATACCTGGAAAGGGTGATCTATATTTAGCCACTCTAGTTGTTCGCTCCTCCTCTTGTAGACCTTTTGCAATAAGGCCTTAACTCCTACCATTCCACCAAAACTGCTCTTACTAAGGTCACAGATAAACTCCATGTTGCTAAACCTCATGATCCACATTTGATCCTCTCATATTTTACCCCACTTGACAGATACAACACTCCTTCTAGATACATTTTTGGCTTCTAAGGAACCACACAAGGTGGTTTTCCTTTTAATTCACTGGTAATTCAGTCTCAGGTGTTCATGGTGCTTATCTTCTGTAATACTCCTTAGCCGTGAACTGACTTGCCCCAATCTATAGCAGCCTCTTCTATCTACTCGCATTCCTTTGGGAACCTCATCTAGTCTCCGTCTATATGGGTATGATAGCCAAAATTACATCTCTAAGTCCTGGCTTCTCCTGTACCTGAGACTCCAACTCCATATTCAATGTTTTCATTTACATCACTTAAATTTTTCAAAAGTGACTCTTGATCATCTCCTGACTTTCTGCCTCAGTGAATAAAAATTCCACCCTCCCCAGTACTTAGGAAACAAACTTTGGAACACTTTTCACTGCTCTCCTTTTCACTTGCCCTATACATTCAATTCAGTGGGATGTCTTCTTGGGCTTATTCAAAAATAAATCCAGAATCCAGTCACTCCTCATCTCCATTGCTCTTGCTGTGGTCCAGGATCACTCTATTTGAGCAATAGTTCCATAATTGTTTCCTATTTCCATTCTTGCCCCCTTGTGTTCTATTTTCAACAAAGAAGACTGAGAAATCCAGTTCAAACATAGGTCACGTCATGGCATTTCTTTCCCAGAAATCCTGTAAGTTCTTCCTCACCTTCCTGCAGGGTGGAAAGTCCAAGTCCTTACAATGGCCTGCAAGTTCCTTGCATTAGCTCTCTGACCTCCTCTTTTTCTTCTCTTCCGGTGTTACTCTGCTACTGCCACGTCACCTTTCTTGCAGTTTCTTGAACATAGAAAACATGCTTCCTCCTTTGGGATTGTATTTTAGTTGTTTCCTTTGCCTGAAAACTTCTGTGTGTAATTATTTTGGTGAGGGCTATAGAATAGGCCTACCTCTGATCATTCTGTTTAGAATGCCCACAAGACCCTTCCTGGCATTCCAAACCCCATTTTCTTGTACTTTTTTAAAATTTTAAATAATTATTTTTTTTTGTTGTAGTTGGACACAATACCTTTAGTTTATTTATTTATTTTTATGTGGTGCTGAGGATCAAACCCAGGGCCTTGCACATGCTAGGCAAGTGCTCTACTGCTCAGCCACAACCCCAGCCCTTCTTTGTTCTTTTGAACATACTGCATTATCTATGCATTTACTATGTCTACTGTTGGTCATTTGCCTCCCCTTGTTAGTATGCAAGTTCCACAAGGTGGAGGTCTTTGGTTGACTGGTGTATCCTAAGGATCTAGGTCAGTATCTGACTTGTATTGGGAACTAAGTATTTATCAAATTATTGGATAAATGAATGTGAGAATCATATTTAACTCATTCTTTCTGGTCACTAGAGAAATGGGTCTCTGACATCCCAGTAATATCAAAGCTCTCTGAAAAAGCTAGAAATTAATGGTTCATAACTTTTTTTGTGCCATGGATCCTACTGGCAATCTGCTGAGGCCTGCAAACCCCTTCTCAGAGAATATTTTTAAATGAACAAAACAAAATATATAAGATACAAGTCAGATCAATTATATTACATCTTATTAAATTAATAAAACAAATCTCCTTATAGTTTATAGTAATGCATATACCTTGTTATCCATAAAATGACAACATCTAGCAGAGGGTCTAATTACAACCATAATTTTAAAGCAGTCAGAAGTATAAATGATATTTCAAGATATCCACAATAACTATAATGTGATATAAATTTATCTGTGATTCCCGTCATGAACAAAGACACAGGTGCTGTGGTTTGTTGCTATTTTCATAAATAAACACATTAAATTTTAGCTAGTAAAAAAATCAAACAAAAAGTTGTGTTTTCTACAAAAGTTTAATAGAACAGGACTTGCAAAGAGTAAAAATAAAAGCAAGTTCTTCCTTTCAACTCCCCCGCCAAAAAAAAAAAAAAAAAGAAAAAATAAAAAAGCTATTGAATTGCTGTGGAAAAGGCAATTGTAAGAGATTTGGAAAAATAATAACAATCTGGAATAATTCAATGCCAAGGTTGTCTCTGCAAGCATCTGTGTTTATTCTACTTTAACAAAATTAAATCTTCAAATTATCAGTTACTGTTACTGTACATAAGTTCTCTAAAGAAGATATTGTGTAACTCTCATGTAGCTGATGAATTAGACAAAAATATTTTCCTTTTATTTATTTAATTTTTTTAATTCACTGACAACCTACCAAATCCCAATTCAAAGGTCAAAAATTTTTATAATATTTTTTTCTCCTCTTCAAATCTTTACCAGATGCTTTTCCATCTCAAACCACATAGACTTTATGAAAATTAGTATCTTTATTTCAGGTCTGGGTGGATCAAATTAGATTCCCTTGTATTTTCACTCTTGAAATCATATCCTGAACTTCTCCAGTAGTCCATTTATCAGGAGCAAATGTAAATACTTCAGAAGGGCATCTGTCACATGATTGCAGTAGACTTAGTGTATTGAACAGGATAGTATTACTGCTGTGTGCTCACTGCATACCACAGTGTAATATTGTTATGTACCCCTTTCTCAGTGTTCTGTTGTTTTACATCTAATGCACACATTTAGTTTTGTTGTATGCCCAGTGCATAGAATAGCATAATATTGCTTCTGTGTATTCAATGCAGAACACAGAGTAGAATACACAATACTTGTTAAAATAAATGAATTAAAATGAACACAGTCTCCCTTTCATGCCTCATCTGCAAAGACTTGATTTGTAATAGGATTTTTGCCTATTATTTTAAATAAATTTATGAATAAAATTTGAAAAAAAAGTTCTTAATTTTATTTTTAACATGGTATATACCCATAGCTATCACCTCTATCCATTGAAGCTTTTTAGGGTCTTCAGTGATTTTTTAAAGACTGTACAAAGTTGATGAAGCAAAGATGAAGAATCATGCCCCTGATTTGTGAGTTCCACCACGCTTAGCCTTCCATTATGCTTCCAGTGTTTATGTAAAGTTTTGCCAAAAGGTGGGTCACATGCTGTTGTCACATGGTGGATAAGGGTGTGATTCTGAGACAGGCGCCACCAGACACCAAAGATACAAAGCTCTTTAATGTAGTAAGGTTTAGATGTTATCCTCACAGAAGAAACAGCCACCACAGAGGAAGGACAAATCTTCCAGGGTCTCACTCCTACAAATTCTGGCAGTCACCAAGGTGAGGCCTCATTGAGTTCTTGGAAAAAAATGCTCTTTTGCCAGTCTAAACCATTCTGAAGCTTTATTGTAGCTCACCAAAGGCAGGTACCCAGCAATCTGGTGAAGGATTTATTGAAAATGTAGGTGAAGTTTTGTTACCCTGTGAGGATTCCCCTGGCAGGCAGAGCTTTAGGAGCTCTATAAATATTTATTGATTAAGTGAGTATGCAAACAAATGAGGAAAAAAAAAGCACAAAAAATAAAAACCACGGAAACAAAATGCATATTTAATTGTCTTAACTGATAAATATCCTGAAAGAGAAAATTTGGCTGCGAATGATTTTATAAGTGAATATATGCAACATTAAAAATGAATAATTTAGAGTGAGATGGTATCTTAGGGTGGTTTTGATTTGCATTTCTCTGACTGCTAGAGATGGTGAGCATTTTTTCATGTACTTGTTGATTGACTGTATGTCCTCCTCTGAGAAGTGTCTGTTCAGGTCCTTGGCCCATTTGTTGATTGGGTTGTTTGTTCTCTTATTGTCTAATTTTTGGAGTTCTTTGTATACTCTGGATATTAGGGCTCTATCTGAAGTGTGAGGAGTCAAGATTTGTTCCCAGGATATAGGCTCCTTATTTTATGAAGTCAAACAACAACAAGTGCTGGCGAGGATGTGGGGAAAAGGGTACACTTGTACATTGCTGGTGGGACTGCAAATTGGTGCAGCCAATTTGGAAAGCAGTATGGAGATTCCTTGGAAAGCTGGGAATGGAACCACCATTTGACCCAGCTATTCCCCTTCTTGGACTATTCCCTAAAGACCTTAAAAGAGCATACTATAGGGATACTGCTACAACAATGTTCATAGCAGCACAATTCACAATAGCTAGACTGTGGAACCAACCTAGATGCCCTTCAATAGATGAATGGATAAAAAAAAATGTGGCATTTGTACACAATGGAGTATTACTCTGCACTAAAAAATGACAAAATCATGGAATTTGCAGGGAAATGGATGGCACTAGAGCAGATTATGCTAAGTGAAGCTAACCAATCCCTAAAAAACAAATGCCAAATGTCATCTTTGATATAAGGAGAGCAACTAAGAACAGAATAGGGGGGAAGAGCATGAGAAGAAGATCACCATTAAACAGGGACGAGAGTGGGGAGGGAAAGAGAGAGAGAAGGGAGATTGCATGGTAAAGGAAGGAGACCCTCATTGTTATACAAAATTACATATAAGAGGAAGTGAGGGGAAAGGGGAAAATAAAACGAGAGAGAAATGAATTACAGTAGATGGGGTAGAGAAAGAAGATGGGAAGGGAGGGGAGGGAAGAGGAGGGGGGGATAGTAGAGGATAGGAAAGGCAGCAGGATACAACAGACACTAGTATGGCAGTATGTAAAAAAGTAGATGTGTAACTGATGTGAATCTGCAATATGTATATGGGGTAAAAATGGGAGTTCATAATCTGCTTGTATCAAATGTATGAAATATGATATATCAAGAGCTTTGTAATGTTTTGAACAACTAATAATAATAAAAAAAGAAAGGTGGCATGACCAAGGTTAAGAAGTTAATTGATAGTGGGAATAAGAATTCGAGCCACGGTTCTGAATTATTTGAATTATCAGGCAAGTCTTTTTCTTGTATTTTATATACACTTAAAAATCAAAATAAAATTCAAAACAGAAATGGAATAAAATATTTCATAATTAGTTAATAAAAACTGCATTTTATCATAAGAAACAAAAGACCATACATGAGTTTTTATTATGATCATTTTTGATAGATTCCTTTGAATGAGATGATCAATTTTGAGTGTCTTATCTGTACTGAGAAGTATGTAAAAAAAATCCATTATTTTGGTACACAATTGCTATTTATTTTTATCTAAATACAATGTCAAATTTCTTGTAAAAAATGAATAATTTAAGATAAATTATTTCCCCAATAATTTTTAAAGCTTTCAATGCAATGAAAAAAGTCATGAGATTATGTAATTAACTTGTCAGATACCCTACATCTCTTGAACTGGAATATTAAAAGCCCAGGAATTCAGGAAAATGATTAAGTGATCCAAAAATAGCCTAAAGGAAAGACTCAAATTGTATGCTTGCTCTGTCTCATCCTGTCAGGCCCTAAGCCATGTTAGAATGCAGCCAGAGGGCCCTCATCAAATGCCAGTACCTGCCATGTTCTTAGAATCTTCAGTCTCCTGAACTGTAACGAATAATTACCTTTTCTTAATAAATTGCCTAATCTTAGTATTTTGTTATAGCAACAGAAAACACCCTAAGACAGTAGGGGAAAATCCATTAATACATAATCAGTCTACAATCAATGCTTCATGAGTTTTATTATTCTACATCAACTTACACAAGAAAATGAAAGAAATTTCATCATGTTAGAGACAGTATCTTGGAGAAATTTGATACTTTCGACTAGTGGAAGAAATACACTTCTGCGGTATTATCTTGTGCCTATATGTAGATAGTCTTCTCAATCTGTATCATGTTTATAATCCTTTCACTATACAGTTGTGTAAGGGAGGAGGCTGTGGTGTCACACCCTAAGCCATCCTAGTCACCTAGTCTTTGCTTGGTTCAAAATAAGCTCAAAAAATATTAAATTGAAAGATTAAATATTGTTCTCTGAATCTTCAACAAACATCAGACTCAACACTTCATTGCCCTGTTGTTACCTGTCTTTGTTGATTGCTTCATGCCCCACTCATTAGTAAAAGGCAAAAATACTGGCTTTATCAGTGACTGGATATTTTCCTCCTTTGAAATTCATACTAAATTAATTACCAAGTCCTACAGATTCTTTGCCAATTTTCTCTAAAACATAAGTTTGAGTTTCATTGTTACCCCAGTTTAAATTTAGACCCGTTCAATGTTCCAATATAATACCTTCTTCAGTGCATTCCACTAGAAATCTGGCAGTGTTTGCTCTCCAAAGAGTGGATATCAAATATCTCTCTTCTTTCTCCCCAGTCTACCTCTGCTTGATTTTTAACGGTTCCTTCTTTTCTATAGTATGTAAATGCTCAGCTCTATGAGGCTTCACAGTCTGCCTCAAAATATCAGTTTCTCCCTGAGCTTTTGCTAGATTTTTCTTATGCCCTATGCTCCAACCAAATGTATGTTTTTAGTTCCCCAGAAGCAGAACTGAGACAAAGATTTGAGTACAGATGCTTTATTATTAAGGAAATCATCCCAAGAAGTAGCAATAAATGTCTGGGGAAGGAGAAGGGAAGGAAAGAAAGTCAATAAGGTGTGCATTGTCAAGCAGGTTATAGAAGTAGGGCAACTGAGTTCAATTTCCCTGGGGAATCCTGAAAGGCAATGAGAAACGCTTTTCCCAATAATTCAATCCCCAATTCTACCTGCTTCCCATGGCAAGGAAGGTGAGGTGTTTATTCTTTAATCCATTTATCACTGGCCAAGAACTGCTCTGGGAACATTCACCACCTATCCTTTCTAACCTGCCCATTGCATGCATGGATAAAATGTTGTAGGTGGGAGGATTACAGGTGCTTCTAATAGAAGGCATGTAACTGTAATGGTGAATGTCAAGGAAATATGGTTGGGCATTAATGCAGGACTCATTCAGTGCATAAGGTACACAGCATCACTTAAACCTCTTATCACACTGCTACTTGTATAGGGTTTGCCTCTTTGCTATTGTTGTTGCCTATGGAATTCTAATCAAACTTTCACCCTAAGGTCAAATGTCACTCAGATTTAATTCCTGAGGAAGAATTAATGATTCTCTTGTACTTCCAATAAAACTTCCTTGTGTTAAGCTTTCACTGTCAAAGGATATGGCTAAGGGGAGGGTGGCTATAACTGGTGATTGCAAAAAATAATTCTGAGTTAGAAACTAGTCTTCTGTTTCTAATTACATTACAGTTGGCCCCCAGTATCCACAGATTCCATATTCATGGCTTCAGTCGACCATGGATTAGAAATATTCAAAAAAAATTGTGTAGATATTTATATCGAATATATTCAGTTTTTTCTTGGCATAGTTCCTTCAATAATTTAGTGTAACAACCATTTACATAACACTTACATTGTACTAGTTACTCTAAGTAATATAGAAATGATCAGACATATATAGAGGACACATCGGTTATATGCAAATTCAATATGATTTTATGTAAGGGACTTAAGCATCTGCAGATGGTGGTCTGTGGGAGGTCCTAGGACAAATTCCCTGCATATACCAAGGCGAGACTGTGCTTTATGGAAAATGATTTATTTCTAGATACAGAACCCCTTCACTCTTGTCCAAAGCAGGGGAATATTTCTATGTGAGTCTTCGCCTGTCTTCTAACAAGTGTCATCTTAGAGAGGAAAAGAAAGGATCAGGAAATTGCTGAAAAATAATGCTGCTATTCAGTGAGAGAAAACATAGTCATCCTCCTTGTGAGATACTCTGAAGATGCTGTTCAGAGTCTGGTTGGATAATAAAACGAAAGAAAGAAAAATGCAAACTGTTAGATTTCAGTTAAATAACTGTGTTTATTGCAATTTAATTTAATAGTTATTCATTATTCAGTCAACTATTTGGTACAAACAGATAAATATTCTCCCACTTGTTAGTCCCTGGGGGCTTTCTTAATCCTATCTGGATTTACTTTCTGTGAATTTCTGAGTAATCAGAAGTTATAGGTTGGATACATCTTGTGCGAGGGACACCCATGGTGTAACTGCTTCATTTTTTCTTTTCATTTCAAAGGAAATGGTCCATCCAAAGTGAAAATTGTTGTGCTTTTTTCGTGGTTGAGGATATTTTCCTCTTTGCTGGTGTTGTTATTGTTGCTGTTGTTTTAATCAGATAGTTATTTCAAACAGAAGCAATCAAGTTTCTTTTTTCATTGCCATCTTTCTCTTCCCCTCCTATTCAATACATGCTGTTAAGAAAATACCCTTGTTAGGGATGTGATTCATCTGTGTGTGTGTTTGTGTGTGTGTGTGTGTGTGTGTGTGTGTAGCTGAAGCAGCTGAGCAGATCATCATAAAGGAATCTTTTCAGATGGGCTCTGTAAAGCTAAAATATCATAAGAGAGATGTCAATGCCCCAGGGTCACAGAGATTTTGTGAGTTCTAATATATCTTTGTGAGAAAGGAGGATACATTTGTACTCATTAGCGATGAAAAAAGAGAATGTGTAATCCCAAATTCCACAACCTGAAAGTGTCCTACACATCTCCATCTGTCCCTAAAATTGAAGCAACAGTCAGTCTCTCTTTTTCTCATGTATATATTAGTTGTAGACAAGTTTTTTTTTCTCTGCAGATAGGAAGTGTGCCTCCTCTACCCAAGTAGCACAGAGAATCCCCACTGTAATGGACATGAGTGGGTTCCCAGATGGATGGCTCCCATGTTCACAAGCTACCACTCACTGAATCCTATCACTCCACTGGGAGTAAAACTATGAGGGAAAGGGTCACAGGACAGTGAAGCATGATTACAGGAAGACTGAAGAAAAATCTAAAGGAAAGTGCACTATTCAGAGAATTCAGATTAAGAAGTCCTGTGAAGGTAGAAAATGGCCATCAACTTGTCCAAACCTACATTCAGAACATTTACTAGCGTGCTACTGAGAATGCTTCTTTTCTATACAAAGGATAGCTATATTATAAATATTAGTCAGTTCTGTTGGTGATTAGAACAACTTGCCCAAACTCCATGGTAGTTAAATGAGTCACAGTCAGATGAAGGACAAAGAAAGAGGGTGTTGAATCCTATGTTCTTTATTATAGTAGAAAATTTCCTGCTTGTAAACAAAGTCAATGCAATTGAATGGACTACTATTACATATCATTTATAGATGTTTCTATTTTTGTTTTGGCCAAGTAGAAAAATAGCTCTAAGAAGAGGAAACCAAAGAGAGAGATTATGTTCTCTTCCTTGGACTTCCTTTAAGAGGAATCAAAGGAGGCATGATTGTTAAAAGGTAGGCAAATATTCCACGGGTGATATGAACTTGTTAGAAGTTATAATTTAGGATTTTCTGTTCAAAAATGTTCCAGCCCACATATTGAGAGCTCATTATGAGAGTGTGAACTACCTAGACCTGAAGTTCTTGAGTGCACTCATATCTGACAAATATAAGCAATTTGTCAGTCAGAAAGGGCACCGTTGGGTAACTGGGGACACAACCTGGGTGCCCCAAATCTAATCAAAATTAATTAATTGAAAAGCACAAGATCCTTAGAGAAAATTAGAGGGTTTTAAAACTTAAGACTCTCTAAGCCAAAGTTCTCACAATAGGTAAAAACTTCTGAAGGAAGAATTTGGTCAAGTGATTTTTAGCTATGATAGCTGGTATGCATGGATGCGTATAAAGAGAGCAGGAAAGAGGCAGCATAATGAAAGAATAAAACAGAAAAGAAATGAATCTGCTTATGACTCCACAAAAATTTTAAAAAATGAATAGAGTCCTTCCCTAACGTAATTTTGGTCAGCTTCAGATAAGACTCGTGTAGTTTTGTCCACTCATTTATTCCCCCTGGCACAGTAGCCTCTCAGTGCCTGTGACATGCCAGACACTGAGGCTCCAGAGCACAAGGCCAAGCAAACCAGTTAGGAAGCACAGTTCAGTGTCAGGAGATCTGATGTCCTTAGGCTTTGGAAACTTAGTGACAAACAACCACCTGCTGTCCTTCTAAGCACTTAATCTACTTGAAAATCCTTAGCTATATTTTCTCACACCCCAACCCCACGAACCTTTTGATTAATTCATTACTTTCTCCCACTAATTCTAGCTGTCTTACAAATCCCCACTCTCCTTTCAGGACATATTACCAAATGCCAGCCTTTGGGAAATCTTACTTCACCTTTTCAGGTGGTGGGCACTTCCTGCTCTCTGGTCTTATTCACCATACATGTGACATTTCTCTATTTAAATGGTCTTTCTTTTCCCTCACTGGACTTGGAGCTTCTAAAAGGCAGAGATTATGATCTACTTAATTTAAGCCTCCCCAGCATATTGCATAGCTTCTGAATCAAAATGGTTATTTTCAGAAGTTTAGAAAAGAAACTGGTAGTAAAAGTGAATGGCAAGCAAAATAAGTAATAATACCACTTTTCCCAACTAAAAGAGTGATGTAAACATGGGAAAATTCTTTGCACAAGTAACCCTCCGAACAATTCCTCAACAAGCAAGTGTTGATTGTTTGCTAGCTTACAGTAAGCACACAAAGTGCAGGATTTATACGGCCAAGGCTACGCAGCTTGTGCTTTCTGGGCCTTTATTAAAGGTGTTCCAGAAAATAAAATAATCCTGTCTCCTTCATTTTAAATATGTTTCCCAGGAGCCTTCAGGTTCCTTGGAATTTCTATTAATAATTCCATTTATCCTAGTAATACAATACATGTCAAACATCACAGTGTCTATGAGAGATTAATCACCTAAGTTTGTCTTGACATAAGAAAAGAAAAGATTGATGAAAAAAAATCTCTGGAAAGGATTTTTTTGATGGCAAATTAAGATTTCAAGGTGAATTATAAAGAGCAATTTAAGACCTGGCACATTGCCCTGTGAAGTTCCTTTTAGGCGTTACCCAGCTCTCCAGGTGCCCTAGATTCACCCTGTGTCCTGGGGCTTCAGCACTTGAGTTCTGTATGTAGGCCTTGTATGCACAAGCCCTGTCTTGCTTCCAGCTCTCTAGGTATTTAGTTATATTTCTCTTTCCCATATTTCTTTCTTCTTCTGTGTCGGGTTTTGAGACATACCTTTTTATAGCATAACTTCTAATTCTGTTCCAGCTAGTTTTCCTCAAGTTACTTCAGGTTAATTTCCTACCTAGGACCCTCTACCTGAGGAATTCTCCTTCACTCAATCAGAATAAGGAGACATGTAAAATGCAGTGGATGACCTCATCATAATGTCCACGCTCTGAGCCCAGGAAGTGAGCAGCTCATGGGCAGTCAGTAAGTACTCAATAAATTCCTTAATTTTAACTATGTGTTCATTTCTTACATGGTTACTGTCACACAGGGCCAGAGATTGTAGGAAATCAATGAAATAGGGTTTTGTTTCTAGTATTAAGAACACACACACACACACACACACACAGAGCAAGGAATGAGGTACAAGAGGAAGTGAAGGGGGAGTGAGGGCAAGAAAATAAAAAGGAAGAAACAACAATAAAAAATAAATAAATAAACAAACAAAAAACAGTAAAGAGATAGAGGTAGATTTGGAGGAAGGTAGTAGAACTTAATCTCAGGACCTTGCATTTTCATTGGTGTCTTCCAAGGCCAGTACCTAATTTTACATTTACAACCTTACATTCCACTTCTTAAAGAGGGTGCTATAAACTATATATCCTTAGAGCTCCACAAAAATGAGATCTGCCCCTAATAAAAGACAATAGCAGTTATTCATGCTGTCACTCAGGACACATTTATTGAGCATTGGGTCTTTTAATAGCTGTTGGAAACCCAAATTCAAATAAGAAAATATCATAAACATATTATTTATTGATGAATTTATTCATATCTCATATTTGCCTATTATTTCAAAGTATGCAAAGTACTCATGCCTCATCAGTTGATCAACACTGAAAGACAGGGAGTGGATCTTCACAAAATATGACTGAGAAGCTATTAGTCCCATTGTACAGAAACTGAGGTATACAGAGGGGAGACAGTATTATTGTAGAAACAATAATGCAGCTCCCCATGATAATCAGACTGTAAGTCCCCAGACACTAGAATCTCATCTTACCTGACAACAAGGATTCTGCAGATGTGATCAAGATTAGGGACTTTGAGATGGGTAAAGTATTCTAGATTTTCAAAATGGACCCCATGTAATTACATGAGTCCTTCAAAGTGCAGAGCCTGTTTGAGCTAAGAAAGGTTAGAGAGATGAAGAAGAAGAAAGGATAAATGTGAAGTACAGGAGGGACAAGATCCACAGTTGCTGACATTGAAGATGGAAGAAGGGTACCACAAGTCGAAGGAAGAATCCAAATGACTTCTAGAAGCTGGGAATGGCCTTCAGCTAACAGCCAGCAACAAGACGAGATTCCATTCCTACAATCACGAGGAACTGAATTCTACCACAACTCAAAAGAGCATGGAGGTAGATCCTCCCCTGGAGCCTTCTAAAAGGAAGTCAGCCATGCTGCTTCTTTGATTTTAGCCTGATGAGACTCAAGCCAGATTTCTGACTTATAGAATCATAAAATAAATGTGTGCTGTTTAAAGCTGCTAACTTTGTGGAAATGTTTATAACTGTAATAGAAAATTAATACAATCCTATTTAAATCTAAGATCATAATGCTAGGCATAGGCAGGACCAAAACCTGAGCTCCTGACAATGGGTCCACCTCTGATGAAAGACTGATTCAATGGGGGCAAAATAATACAAAGGAATTGCTCAAGCATGGAAGTCCAAGAAATAAAATGCTAGACAAGGAAACCAGAAGAAAAGTAAAGTAAAATCAGTAAGTACAGCAAGCAAAAGCCTTTGACTGGAGTCAAAGTCTGTGCCAGTCAAGTAGACCCTTACTTCTTTTCCTCCCGTGGCAACAGTAATTGCAGGGAACCTAGAAGGTAATCAGTCCAAGGCGTGGACTCTCAAAACCTGCCATGCAGGAAACTCATTTTGACTTCAGAACTCCTAACAAGACTCAAAGTAGGCTATTTAAACATGTTATTTTTAGAAGAGTATTCAAACCTACCAATTTTCACAAAATATTTGAAAAACATATTTTAGTGGACTTTTTTTTTTACTTCATTTAGTGAACTTTTAAAGATTTCATTAATTTGGGATAAAATCTTCCAAGCACTCACAAAGATATGTGGACTACCATGTACTTCCTTTATACTGGAGTTTTTTTTTTAAAAAAATCTCAAGCTTGATATCATTTTGCCCTTACACACTTCAGTAAAATTGCTTTTTAAACAAAGGATGATTTCTTTTATAACCACAATGCCATTATAGCTCTTAACTAAATTCATAATAATCTTTTAATATCATTTAATACCCAATTCATATTCAAATTTCCCCAGATATCTAAAAATGTCTTTTTGCTGTTGGTTTGTTTAAATCAATTCAAACAATGTTCATGCATTGTATTTGTTGTGTTTCTAGATTTTCTTAAAAATCTCTTTTGATCCAGAACCATCCTGCACCCCAGTTCCTTTTTTTCCTACTGCCATTGTTTTGTTGAAGAAATCAATTCCTTCCACAGAACATCCCACTTTCCCCATTTAGGCTGATGCTTCCTTATGGTGACTTTTAAATTTCTTCCTCTGCTCCTTATGTATCTATTAAAAAAAAATCTGAGGTTTTTTTTAGGGGATGAGAAAGTAGAACTGTAATAACCCATAATATTCAGGGTGTGTAATATGAAATTATCTTATTTTTTATCAAATTTGGTTAATGGTAAACATACAGGTATAACTGGCTCAGAATTTTGTGACAATTTTCTCTCTCACATGCACAAATACGCACACACACACACACATAAGTACATTCTTTATTTATTTTGTAAGCTGGAACTATGAAACATGAAAAGGGAATACATTGAAGCAACAGAGTGGGGAATTATGGTTCTCCTATAACCAGTATGTGGATCCAGAGAACGGGTTGAATGATAAGAGAAAGATACTATAAAAGAATAATATGTAATGCAAATTAATAAGGACTTCGATTTCAAACAAGATTGGGCTCATTCAGGGTGGTATAGCTATAGATAAGGACTTCTATTTCAAATCTCTTCAGATATAAGAAATCAGATCATGGATTTATGAAAAAAAAAAACTTGCATCTTAACACATTGCTGGAATTCTGACAAAGGGAAATTTCCAAAACAAAATTAATGAATTAGCCCCCACCCCTCACGTGAAGTGGCATACTCCTGTAATCCCAGTGGCTTGGGAGACTGAGGCAAAAAGATTGCAAATTTGTGGTCAGGCTCAGCAATTTAGTGAGGCCCTAAGCAACTTAGCAAGACCTTGTCTCAAAATAAAAAGTAAAAATGTCTGGGGATGTAGCTGAGTGGTAAAGCATTATTAGACTAAATCTCCTATGCCAAAAACAAACACCCAAAAAACAAACCAAAAATGTAATGGATGAAAAGCCTTTTTAAAATTTTTTTTTTAATTCCAAAAACAGAGAGCTTTAAACCGACTGCGATTAGTAATGTCAAAGCAGGGTTACTCTGGGCACAAATGCCAACTACCACAAAATGGGGAACGATCCTGAAACTTACCTACTGATCCAGGGCAATTGAGAGAAAGCCCACTAGACCATATCTATACTGTATTCAACTGATAACAGAAAAATTAAAATTAACACTGATTCCTCAACAGATTTCAATCAAAATGCAACCAAAGAACAAGAGAAGATCTTAAAAAGCTTCAAGAAGAGACAAGACAGATCTACACACAAGAAAATAAAAGACGAAGTGGTGGTAGAAAATTGGTATCTTAAAAACCACAATGGAAAGCAAAAGCCAGTGTAGCAACTTTTCAAGGTGCTGAGAAATTACTTTCAATTAGAATCGTGCACAACAATATTATCTTACAAGAGCCAAAATTAAAATGAAGATTTTTTTATAAACAAAACTTAATAGTTTATAAAAAATAGAACTTGATTAAGAGACCCTTTAAAGATTTTAGAGTGCTTCATGTGGAAGAAAAATGATTTAAGAGAAACATAAAAATGAAAGGGATGAGCAAAAACTCTGTTCAACATGTAAGAAATCTTTAAAAACACTGTTTTTACATAATCATTATAACTGCATTGTCTAGTTTGTAGTATCAGGAAAAGATTTATAATCCCAGAAAGTTTTAGCATATGAATTCAGGGACAGTGGATTGAAATTGAAGTGTTACAAATCCATGTTGTTCACATTTATATTAAGCTATTACCTTCAGACCACATAAAGATTTGCACGGAGGTTTTTCAAAATCTAGCTTCAAAATAATAGAAATACAGCTCATAACTTCAAAGTATATAGAAAAGGAAAACAATAAAAACCAACAAAAATTAATCTATAAAGAAAAGGCAAGAATAAAAAAAAAAGAATACAGAAAATGGCAGACAAAAAAATGTGTAAACTAAAATGATAATAAATAATAAAAAATAAATATCAGTTTTAATAACAGAGATCATGCCAGACACTGCATTTTTAATCCCAGCATCTCGGAAAGTGGAGGCAGGAGGATTGCAAGTGGAAGACCAGCATCAGCAACTTATCAAGACCGAGAACCTATATCAAAATTAAAATATAAAGAACAAAATACTGGGGATGTAGCTCAGTGGTAGGGTGTCCCTGAGTTCGAACATCAGAACAAACAAACAAACAAATAAAAAAAAGAATAAGAAAAAAAAAGAAAAGATCATCAATTTCTATTGTTAAAAACAGAACAATTCATATGTAAACTGTTAACAAAAGTTATACATGGGACACAAAAAGGCAAAGTTCTATCTTTAGATAGACAAAGATATAGATGTGTACTAATCAAAAGAAAGCTGGAGTAGCTATAATTCTGTCAGACAAATCAGAAGACAAGAATATATTAATGACACAGAAGATGACGGATAAGATAAAGGCTTTAAATCGCTAAAAAAGCATTAGAGTTATAAATTGTGTTCACTTGATAAATTAGCCACAAAATATGTAAAGGTGAAAATCGATAGACATACAGGAAGAAATATATAAATCCACATTCCCAGAAGAAAATTTCAATAAATCTTCCTCAAATATTAGGCCTCTAAGCTGAAAAATTTTTAAAGATATACAAAAAGGACAAAACTGACTTAATAGATATATAGAAAACACTCAACCAACAATTTTTTAAATGTACGTATTTTGTTTTGCAGATTATATTTATCAAAATTGACCAAGAACGAAGCTATACAACAGTTCTGAAATAATTTAAATAACTGCTTTTATTACAGTCTTTTCTGCTGAAGCAATACATTAAGTTAATAAAAGAAATTAGTCAAAATAAATTTAGATGTTTTTAAACACACTTCTAAGGCATACGTGGGTCAAAGAAGAAATCAAAATAGATTTAAAAATACATTGAACTGAGGGATACAGAAAATATTTCACTTTAAATCTTCTGTGAAACAGTGAAAGCAATCTTCTGTGGAAATTTATAGCATTAATTTGTATCACAAATGAGTGAAAATTAATGATTAAAGCTCTAAGTTTGAGAATTAAAAAAAAAACATAGAATGAATGATATAATAAAGTTTGGAGCAAAATTAATAAAATGAAATAAAAAACAAAGAAATATAGAGAAAACTAGCAAAACCATAACTGGTTATTTGAAAACAACAAACTTGACAAAATTTTGGGGTCAGAGTTTAAGCCAAAAAAGAGATGGAGAAGACAATATTATGACTATAATATTGTACAATAATGTCATGAAAATATGAGAGAAGGACATAGCTGCATGGTAGGAGACCATTGGTGGTGCTTCCCCCACATCCCTGCCTGGCCCCTACTGGGAGCCAGCCTCATGGTTACATTCTCCTTTGTGTCCATGGGTTGAGAATTGTTTTCGAGAATGAAACTAGAATGGCAAGAAGTTGGATGCACAAAGCCATCAAGGGTCATTCTGCAGGACTGTAGGACAGCTCTAGACTGATCCTGCTCTGCCCTATTGCCAGGACAGGAAAGTGAGCAACTTCCTCGAGGAAGACTCGTTTGCTTACATTACCCACCAATCAACTCTCTCCCTGCCAATCCTGACTTGGCATCTTCCTTCTCTGCTGGTAATAAAACCCAAATCATCCCCTCCCACAGTACTTATGGCACTGTTTTACAACGCCCTGTTTAGTTGTCTGTGTGCCTCACAGGACAATGACTTCCATTAAGGTGGGGTTATGGTTTGCCTCCCAAGGTTCTTGTGTTGAAGGTTTGGACCTTACTGTAGCAATGCCCAGAGGTGAGGCTTTTGGGAAATGATTGGGTCATAGGTCTCTAATCTCATCTGTGGATTAATCTATTTGATGGATTAATAATTTAAATGGACTACTGGGAGGTGATGAAAACTGTAGTTATAGGAAACAGGTCACAAAGGGAGTGTTCTGGAAGGGTTTCCTTGTCCCTGACCTCTTTTCCTCTCTCTCTCCTCCTCTCTCCTTCTCTCCCTCTCTCCCTCTCTCTCCCCGCCGTCCTTCCTGGCTTCCATGATCTGAGCAGCTTTCTGCCATCATGCCCTTCCAACATAATGTTCTGTCTCACCTCAAACCCAGAGCAATGGAGCCAGCCAACCATGGACCTCTGAAACTGTGAGCCAAATTAAACCTTTTCTCTTCTAAGATACTTTTCACTGATATCTGTCACAGTGATGAAAAACTAACCAACACAACAGGAGACTGCATTTTGATCATCATTGTACTCTCTATAGTTGATGCCTGAATATAACATATGCTCAGTAAATATTTGTTATGTGACTGAAATATGAAATCAAGAGCCAGAGATGGGAATGGAATAGGCAAGACTCAATTCCTTTAACCAATGAGGATTTAGGGGTGTGGCCAAGGGAAGATTTAAGAGTAGAAAAAAATAGGACAACAAATCTCTGCAGGGGCAAGCCTGAACCTAAAGTATCTCACTGAGTCTGAGGACAAAGTCAATAGGAGGGTAGAAAAAAGGGAAATCCAAGTGCTACATGGGAATGTGGAAGTCTGACTCTAACTTCACAGGTAGAGTCACTTGGGTCAGGGGCCATTTTAGAGGAACAGGCCCCCTCTGCCCTTCAGAAGAGCTTGGTTCAGGGGCTGGGGTTGTGGCTCAGTGGTAGAGCGCTCGCCTAGCACATGCAAGGTCCTGGGTTTGATACTCAGCACCACCTAAAAATAAATAAATAAAGCAAAGGTATTGTGTCCATGTACAACTAAAATAAATTAAAAAAAAAAAAAGCTTGGTTCAGTGAGCCCAGCATCAACAAGAGGGTGCAGGTTCTGATCTAAGATTTATTTGGTAAAGGATGCCCTTTCACCAGCTGGCATACACACATTGAAATATGTATTTTTTCTTTACCCTGATGGCCTGGGCACAGAGAAGTTTCATGATGAAATAGACCAATGGGTACAATAAATCCTGAAAAAGCAAGCAATAGCTCCTCTCCACCTCCTTTCATGCCACCTATCCGAGACAGGCACTGTATATAATTAGAGTATTTCTTTGTGTGGAACACTCCCTTCATACATCATGTGTGGATCCAAATATTTTGAGCTATGCCCTGGCATAACTACATAAAAAGCATAATTATGAAGGAATTTAATGTTCCCATAATCAAGACTCATGGCACAAATGCTTATGTAATTTAACAACAACAACAACAAAAAAGAGTATGTTCTCATCTTTGTAGTAAGTGAAAAAAAACTGATTCCTCTTTATTTTCCCTGGGCATCTCCTACAGTCTATAAGAAGCAGGCTTCATATCCAGAGACAGTTACATTTGCAGGGTTAATTTGATTAGGGTTATAATGATATTTATGCAGTGAAAAATCCTATTTGCCTATCTGTGCAAGATGGATATGAATGAGGCAACCCAAATAGGGTTGTCCCTGCATGTAATGAAGCTACACTTTGTATGAATGTTACATGAGCCCTTTCTCCAGAGGTGGCAGATTCTGGTTCAAAGTTGAAGTCTCAGTGTATCTGTTGACATAGGATTACCGGATCCTGAGATATGACTGTTCTGGTTATTGAAAATAGTGGTTTTTCATGTTAACTTCAATCAGAATCTGTTTTCTTTTTAATCCTCATACTTGATCCATTTGACCAAGGGTACAGGCTATCCTGATGTTTAGTACACTCAGTTAACACAGCTTCCAAAATAAAGAAGGATCTGGAGCCTGTTTATTCTCAGTGCAGACGAAAAAGAAGGGGGGAGTTAATTTGTCTTCTAATGTGAAACTCACACTCCCTTGGTGCAGAGAGAGGCAGTGCAGATGGGAAAGGTGGCTGCAGAGAGAAGGGATTGCTTGGTCAGATGGGAAGGGACTGCTACAAAGTCAGAAGAAGACCTCAGTCTGACTTTGGTGTAGTAATGCCTCCTGCTCCTGGCCAAAAAGCATAGTGCCACACAGACAAAAGCAAGGCCTGGGGAATTTGAGCTGTAAGTACCTGGATTAGAGGAGCTGTGATTCTGCATTTGTGTTGCTGCCTTGTGCTACTATGTGTTTGTACTACGAAGATAAAAATAACATGTCACAGAGTCACTGTAAATTGAACTGCAAGGTGGCAGACAGGTGGCTACTGGGACACAGAAAGAATAAATGATCTCAGTTTATTTATTAAAAATATGTACAGCCATGTGGAAAACTTACCTTTCTCTCCACCCCAGTGGGCCTTTTCATCTAAGGTTCACTCGCTGCACAAGAGAGACACTTTAAACTTCATTTTTTTTTACAAAACTCAGCGACTTCGCTCACATATTACCATTTTGAACATTTTTTTTTTTTCCGAAACAATAGATGGTGTTGGCTCCTAACAAGGCAAGAGCTTTTGGTTCTGAACTAGACATTTTTCCCCCAATTTAAACATCATCTTGTTATCAGTGTCCTCCATTTCAAACACGCTCATTACCTTGAATATACTGTGCATGTAGTACATCACAATGCTAAGATTACCTCTCTTGGCGGTTGGAAAAAAAGAAAAAAAACACCTTCAAAAACCAAAATGAATCCATGATTTCATATTATAGCAACTCAGAGAACACAAGGTGGTCCTGACCCAGTGCCAAAATAAAAAGCCTCGTAAAGCATTTAAAAGGTTTATTCTTCCCAAGATGTGAAAATATAACCCACCTTAGTGCTAATTTGAGTTGGGTATGCACAATGAATGGAAGGTAGACTCCCTAAGTGAATAAATCTTTTTGTAGGGGGGAAGGGGATATTGGCTTACCTAAATATATACATTGTACCTAACAATGCAAAGCATGCATGCATGTACTTTAAGGCAGGTGTGAGAGGGTTTGGGTGGTGGCCAAGATTCTGAATAAGAGGTGTTCAATGTACAAAGAGCATATGGCAATGTGTAAGAGATGTAAGCCCGTGTGGAAGACCTGACCCATGTGTTTACGATGTGCACAAAAGGTCATTTATTTCTATTTCAGTAGCTTTCTGTTGATATGCCCCTTGTGGCAAGGTTTTTCAAAAGGGAAAATATATAATTAGTGATTCTAAACTTACTGGAACCTTCTGAGGTGGCTCATGATAGGTGGATATACTGAGAGCCACAATTAAAGTTATTAAATAAGTATTAGTATTACAAAGCTGCTATCAGTACAAAAACTCTCATTAAGAAATTCACTTGTTTTTCATAATTTGGACCCACTTTGTGTATATATGCCTTTTTCTTAAGTATAGGTTAAGTTACAGCTCATTTCAAACTACAGTTCAACTATACACCTACTTCATCCCATTTCCTCTGACCATATTGTAACTCAGTGGCCATTATGTCAAATATCTTAGTACAACCTCCTAAGAGAACCTCAACTAATGCTCCTGAAGATCCCCCCAAGGCACGTTGCTTACCATGTTGCATAGCAGCAAGTGGCTGGAAACCCACCTGTCATTGTCATCTACAAGGGGTTACACTAAGGAGCCAAGCGCTAAATCAGTGAGCTAACCCCTGCCTCAAGGGAACAGAAGACATAAACAGTGAAGCTGAAATAAGGACAAATCAAAGCAGTTGTGAGAACCGAACAGAGTCTTCCAAACCAGAACTCATCTAAGTGAACGTTACCTTTGTTCTCATAATCAACAAAGAATATTAATTCTAACTACTGCAAAGAAGGCATCCAGAAATAATTCACATGATGCTTAGGAAAGTTAGTCTCCCTAAACATAAATGTATAATAGCAAAAGGGGAAAGAAAAAGATGTAGCTGAATAAACTCCATCCCAAGGTGAGACTCCCAGAGGAGTCACACGCAATGAGAAGAGAAGCTCTGGGCCAGAAACCCAGCCACATCCAGGCATCAAACTGGGTAAAGGAAAAAGTACCCCAAGGTAGAAAGGAACATCTGTGGGGAAACCAGAGCACAGTTATGGAAGTCAAGACAAAGGGAGTACCTCAAGGAGCAGGTGGAGGACCAAAGGGCACCCAGAAGTCAAGGGCCAGCAGGAGAGGGACAAGTCCACTGGACTCAGTAATGAGGAGGCACCAGGAGGGAGATCCTGGAGAAAGCAGAATGGAGGCAACAGGAAGGGAGGGAAGAAGTGAGACTGTGAGTCGGGCTGTGAATTGGGAGTAAAGACATGCAAAAGAGGCGTAGAGGAGGGCTTGCTTACGTTATTTGTTCATTTGTCACTTTAATGTCGGTGTTTTGGAATCGGTGGAGATTGGAGAGTGTTCATGTTAGGAACAAAAACGGCAGACTTGAGTTAGATGTGTTCAAAGCAGTTTGGGGAACCGAGAGAGTTCTCTTTTATGATTTCTGTTTCTGTGTACTGTGGAAGGCAAAGTGATTTCCCAAGAGTGGGGAAAGATGACAAGGTCAGAAACCTGAGCAGAGTAGAGAAGTTCCCAAATCACGCCTGAGAGGAATGGAAAGGAAATGATAGGGGTGACTTGGATGAACAGCGTGGCCGGGGTGGACATCCACTAAGCCTGGAAAGAATGAGGTCTGGTCTCCAAATATTTGAGTCTTATATTTGGCCTACAGTGTGTGCCTAGAAAATGTGAGTACCTGCTGTCCCTTTTATTATTTAAAGTTCTTAGACAAAAGTTGTCACCTCAAAACATTATACAAATTTTTAGACACAGTAGCCCAGCAGCAATTTCTAAAAAATCTCTGAGGAATGACTCCCAGTGTGAGCTTTGATTGTGCCAGATTGAGGGAGGAAATGGTTCATGTGAAATTATTTTAAGAAGATAAATGGGAGAAAGGGTCTCCTCTATTTACAGAAAACAATCACAATCATTTCCCAGCACACTTAGGGGATGTTAACAAATAATCTGCTTCTGTTTCGAGCTTCTGTGCCCTCAACATCCCTGCTTCAATTTGTGTGTTCTCAGCCATCTGCCTCCTGTCTTCCTTCCATTACCACAGAAAAGGGCTAGACAGTTTTTGTTTTGAGAAAGAAACATTTCATAATGTCTCACATTTATAAATTGAATTTGTTGGTACAAACTTCTATTTGATTATTCCTAACAATAATTAAGTTTTACCACTGATCTTTTTAAGAGCCAGTGTATTAACTGTCAAGGATTCACATAAGAGGACATGAAAGAAGGTACCCTCGTTGGCCTTTGGACAGTAGTTACCTCATTTTGGGCTGTCTTGGGGGCAGGAGCATAAGGTGGTTCCCCTCACTGACTACTTGCATCAACCTGCCACTCAAGCCCATCCCAGTCCCCTCAGGCTCTCTGGTTTACCTTTCTCTTTGACCCTCACCCCATCATCAATCCCAAAGGCTGATTTTTGAAGACTGAGGAGCTTGCCACAGCCATGACACACCTTTCCAATGCTAAATTAAATGACCTAGGATAAAAAAGAAAGAATTATGTCTTTGATTTTTCTGTTTTTGCCATTTGCTAACTATGGTACATTATTTAGAGGTTGAACTAAGTATTTGATGAGGACTTAGATTTTTTACTTAGAGTAAAATGAGATTCCAAAGGAGTAGCTGAGCACTAGTACTCCTAGCAGAAAACAGCATGGAAAAAGCAAGGGCTTAAGCAAGAAGTTAGGAGCATTGTAGTAACCCAGACAGGACGTGGTGGCTTGCCCAAGAAAAGAAGCAAAGGAAGTGGCCTAATTCTGATATATTTTGAAAGTAGTTCCCACAAGATTTTTTGGCATACCCATGAGTATATGAGAAAATAAATAAATGACAATCAAGGATGAACATACATGTTTGGGCCTGAGAATCCAAAAATGAAGGATTACAATTAGCTTACTAGAAAAATATAGTGGAAGAAGCACTTTTGCATGGAAGAACAGGCATTCGTTTTTCAGCATGTTCTGTTGAGATTGCTATCAGATGATCAAATAGAAAAGTTGAGTTAGCATCTAGATTGATAACTCTGATCAAGGAAGGAGTCCAAGCCCTGGATATAAATCTGAGAGTCGTAAGGAAACAAATAGTGCTCAACTCCATAAGACCAGATGCATTTACAATGAAGTGAGTGTAGACAGAGGAGAATTCTGGGGACTACACACTGGGGCATCGACATCTTTAAATATTTAGATGATGATGAGAGAATAAAAAATGAGATTGTGAAAGAAAGGTTAGGAAGATAGATAACAAAAGCTTGTAATGGAAGCTAAGGGGAGAAGCCTGATCAATAGCTGCTATTAATTTTTATGCTACCAACAGGTCAAGTACAGTATAGTGGGGATTACTCAGTGGCTTCAGATGCATGAAGGTCATTGGCAATTTTCAAAAGAGCATGTTTAGTGGACAGAGGAAATGAAATTCTGGTTGCACCAAATATAAAAAAGATTGAAAAGAGAGGAATTAGAAACAATGGTTATAGACAATTCTTACAAGGAGTTTCTATAAAGAACAAAGAAAAAATAGGCTTTTAGTATCTACTGGGGAATATGGCGTCAAGAGAAGATCTTTGAAAGATGGAAGATTTTAAAGCATTTTTGTATAATCATAGGAATAACTCCAACAATGAGAAAAAAATCAATTCTATGATAAAAGACAAATTATCCACCTTGGGGAGACAAGAAATTTTAGTAAAAAGGGAGTTCATTTGTTGAAATGTATGAATTATTTGAATCTATCAGAAACCCCATTTAGCAAAATATTTTTTAGAGTGGTGGTTTTATTCTATCAGATATTTTCCAAAAGTCACATCTTTAGAAATATAAAGTTCATAGGATATTTAAAAACCACTTAAATAGTTTTATCAATGATATGACTGATGAAAAATACCAATGACATATCTAGAGGATATAAAATTCCTTTAATTACAATAATGATTGTAATAACAGTAAAAATGCCAACACTTTCAAGCACTTACAAGGTGCCAAGAACTGTTCTAAGGCTTTATGTATATTAACAGATTCAATCATCATCACAGCAATCTGAGAAGGTTGTTACCAATACCCAGCTTTTACAAGTAGATCCCTAAGATACAAATAATTTAAATAACCTACTAATTAGTGTAACATCCAGGAACCAAGCTCAGAAGTCTGGCTCTGGGATGGGATAATCAGTAGCCCATTCTGAAATGTAAAGACACAATTCTACAAAGCAAGACCAGATGCATTCCAATAGAGGCGAAGGCTCTGCAGATTCTGAAAAAGCAAAGAGAGCCTGAATATTCCTCTAGTAGTTTAGTCGTCTTAGCAGCTAAGTCTTAATTTATTTCCTGATGAGGAATGTGACTGTTTCTAAATATACAATAGAGTTTGGGTGTCTGTGTTGGCTTTGCCATAAATTTTGTGAAACAATTCCTAAAGATGATAAAGCATTACTTATAAGAGAAAAATGGGCTGTTTGCCTTTCTAGATTGGTCAGAAACCCCTTTTTACAGTTACTGAAGGGCCTTTAGGTTTTTATTTTTTGCTTCCAACATACATCTTAAGAGCTGGAATTCTTTCCAAAACATCATGTGGAACACCGGATTTGCTCCATTTTGTCTGAGAGAGAAAGAATAGATAGATAGATAGATAAAGAGAGAGAGAAAGAGAGAGGGGAAGGAACTTATAAACTCTTGTTTTTCATTATTGCTTCATTGAATCATGCACACAGTCTCCTTTAGAGAAAAGAAAAGGAAAGGAAAGGAAACAACTAAAGTCATCAAGAGGAAAAAAGGCGGCTGGGGTGGGGGAGTCTTTTATGTTAATAAAACCACCAGATTCTGCCAAAGTGCTAAACACTGGAATAATAAAATAATCATAATTCCATTTCTGGTTTGTTGCTTTTTCCTCTTCTTGACTTGAACAAGTCATGAAGTTACATCATTAAGGGGTAAATCTGTCTCTTAAAAATAACTTAGAGATCATTTTACATCAGAGTGTTTACTGGACTACATCAAGAGATTTGTTGAAATTGTTTTCAAAGTGAAAACAGAATAATCTAGATTTATAAGAGTAAATGGAAGTAAATTTTTAAATGCAAGGAAAAGGGGGGCAGTAATGTCTCCTGAGCCATCACCCAATCGGCTAAGCATGAAGAAACTGAGAATTCAAACTATGTGTTTTCAGAAAACAACGTTTAAATCAGCCATATGAATATGCTCAATGCACAAAAAAAAAATGCATCCTGTCTAAAAGCATACCCCTGGAGATCTACATGTGATGGTCTGATGTAGAAATAGGAATGTGCAGTCTACGCTTCTAAAAGTGTATGAAATTATTTCGTCTACTTCACTACAAACACCTGAGATATTTATTCACTTATTCACATGACAGTTATTTTCCTAGGGTTACTATTGTTTGAATAACACATTGAATAACTCAGTAACACTTCATTCTTTCTGGCGTGTAAAAAATTTTCATACCAGATGAGATCACCCTTTCACTTATTTTTTTTCTATGTGATAATCCCCAGTGCCCCTTTTCTAAATGTCCTTGCTTGAAATCTTGTAATAATTATGTAATAAATTCTTTATCAGATGATGCAATAGGAGAGAATTTACAATCAGGCTGTAGAATGTGCCCAATAACCAATCCCACGACACAGTTCAGAGACCACAGGATGCTCACATGCTAGAACGTTCCCCAGGGGAGTGATGTGGGTGAAGTTCTCCCTTGAGATTATCCACATGGGACTTCTCCAGCCAAGGATTAATAGTATTCGACCAACATGGGCTTGATGTTGGGCAACATTTCAAAATGGAGATCTATCAGTAAATGGAATTGTCTCCCAAGGGAACTAATGGGAGTATAATTGCTTTCCTCATTTAAAACTGAGCCAGACAAAGCCCTTCTGGAAAGAGCCATGATATTATGCCACGGTGATGGACTGCATGACTCATGAGGGCTCTTCCATCTCTAATTTTATGACATGAAAAATAAAGAAACACATTAAAATTAATGTATTTTAGCACTTATCCATCTATCACCCCAAAATAATTCATAGCTGAAAGAAAAGGACAAATAACAATTTCCAAAATCTATTACTAATCATAAGAAAGCACTACCATCGGAAATAAAGAGAGGCCACCAACTAATTCATGGCACCTTTGATTAACACTTAGGAGACCTGCCAGAAAGCGAACCTCTCAGTGCTCTGCCTTTCAAGACTGTATTTAATAACATAGCTAATATTCTTTTTGGAGAAAAGAAAAGGCATTTCAGCATTTCATAAGCTCTCTGCCACTGTTGTCATTTCACTGTTTGTTATCATAGCAATATTTCACACAAAACAAAACTCAGATGTCACTGGGTATGAAATATGCCCAGCAGTTCTCTAAGTGTGGTCTCGCAACCCCGGAGACTCCCAGGACTCTTTCAGTGGGTCCATAAAGCCAAAACTATTTCCATAATGATATGAACATGTTATTTGCATTCTTTACTGTCATTCTCTAAGGATAGGCTACAAGACCTACCCCAAATTATCAGAAAAGTCTATTAAAATGCATATCTCTGTGAGACCTGATTTTTTTTCATACTTAACCAAAACAGCATATCACCATAAATTGAATACAGAGGCAGATATGAGAATTCATCTTTTTTCTATTAAGTCAAACATTGAAGAGATTTGCAAAACTATGAAGTAATGTCCCTCTGCTCACTATTATTTTGGACAATAAAATTAAAAATATGCTATTTATGTCAACACATTATTGTTTATTTTAAAATAAATTAATAAATGTGGTAAATATATCTTCACTTAACTGCCAATAGAATAAATATCAATATCTATAACCTACATGAGAAAAAAAAATTTAGTTTTTCAACAATGTATCAATAATGCCTCTGAGCATAAAAGGAGCTTCAAAACCAAAAAGTTTAAGAACCACTGACCTCAACACTTAAAAATTTCTAGATTCATTTTATGTCCTGGGGGACATAGAATGGTATTCCTCTGCTTCTCTCATTTTATGCAATATTTCTAGAATGTTGTCTTTATTTTATGGATTCACTTCATCACATCTCCCAATTTTTTGTTTGTTTATTAACCTCCCTTATTCCTATAGGGTTTTATCCTCCCCAAATCTACTCAAACCTCTCTTATAACATGATCAATGATGTCTATCTTAACTGGATAGGGATCATTTCTCATCCCAAATCTTAGTCACTTTACCACTTTGGAGTTAACCCTTCCTCTATTTCTATTCAGCCTCCAGTCCACCATATAGCCTTGGTTTTCTTCCACCTCACAGGACATTTTACTTTGTAGTACCCCCTCTTATTGATTATGGCTTAGATGATATTGCTACAGGGCTCAGTCTTTGGTTCATGTTTTTCCATTCCCTTTTCTTGGATTACACAGTTAAACGCATGATATCAACAGCTATTAACATGCAATAATTTTGAATGTCTGCATCTCCAATAATGACATTTTTCTTGAGCTCCAAACTCTCACCACTACTACCTATAGTCCATCACCATTTAAATATCTAAAAGGCATCATCATCTCCAGCTTGCTCACCCCTTTTTCCCACTTCATCAAATGACACCACAGCTTTTTCTAATGCTTAAGCCAAAAAACTAAATGATATCCTCTCCTTTTTGTTACACCCAACATTCCACTCATCAACCTGTTCTGTGGTCTCCATCTTAAAAAATATATCCCAATCTAAAAATATCTTATCAATCCTGCATTATTGTCCTCCTGCAAACCACCTTATATCCTGTATAGACTAGTCCAGGAGCCTTCTTACTCATTTCCTGCTTCTGCTTTTGCTATCTCACCATGTCAACCTAATTCCATCTCCAGAATAATCTGTTTAAAATGTAAATTAAATATTGTTATGACACACAATGCCATTTTGGTCAATGATGGACCATATAAATGATGGTGATCCCATAAAATTAAAACAAAGCTGAAATATTCCCATTGCCAAGTGATGTCTATGCCGCCCTAGCAGCATAGTACAATGCGTTACCCATGTGTTTGTTGTGATACTGGTGTGAACAATCCTACCATGCTGCCAGTCTTTTAAAAGTTTAGCACATACAATTATGATACATATTACTTGATCATAAATGACAATTTTGCTGGTTTATGTATTAACTAGACTATTATTATTTTAGAATATACTTCTTCTAATAATCTTTAAAAAAAAAAAAAAAAAACAGTCCCTGGGTTCCTGTGAAACATCATGCT
Source organism: Marmota marmota marmota (assembly GCF_001458135.2). NCBI lineage: Eukaryota > Metazoa > Chordata > Mammalia > Rodentia > Sciuridae > Marmota > Marmota marmota. The sequence continues at coordinate 29,920,570 of NW_026000068.1, forward strand.
GTGTGAACACCATCTTCCATCTCATAGACTCTTATGTCTCATGTTTACTGTGTCTCTTGATTGTATCAAGAAGCCATGTCAAAATGAATGTCAGTAGAGGGGGCAGAGAGAGANACTATTCAGGTATTATCTCATTATCGTAGGCCCAGTACCACAAAAAAAAAAAAAAAAAGAAGCCATGTCAAGTGGTTGAACTACCTAGGCTTGTGAAAGTACACTCTAGAATGTTCTCACAATGACATTGTTGATGAACAACTGGGCTGCATTTCTCAGAACATTTTCTCATCATTAAGCAACACATGACTGTGCCATTATCCCACTTTCCAACCACATCCTTTAACTTTTTCTCTTTTTCTCATGACAAGTGGTAGGGCCACTCCTGCATCCCTATTTTCATCCGTTAGCTTCCTCTCCTTTGATGACTCTCTCCCATCTGCATTAGACTAGGTGGAGTCCCATAAGCACACCCTTCTCACCAAACTTCAAGATTTTCACACTTGCTTGACTAATACCCTGACCCCACATCTTTTCATAGCTTTTTCTTCAAAGTTATTCAATTTCCAAATCATGTGTCATCTTTTTAGAGGGGTTCCTTGACTATTTTATCAAAATTTACACATTTTTCCTGCTTTATTTTCTTCATTATACTTATCTATTTATAATTTGAAAATGTGCATTGATTCTTTCCCTTATTTACAGCCATCCTGAGTCCTACAATGACAGAAGGTTTGGTCCCATCAATTTTCCTTGAGTGAGGAACAGAACCTCAATCCTAAGGACAGCAAATAAATAACAATTATCGTGGTGGTACTGGTTCACCTCTATTTTTATCAGTAGCATCTAAGCTTTTTTGTGACAAAAACTCTGTCTTACTCATTTTTACATATAACAACATTGAACACAATATCTAGGATATAGCATAAATTAAACATTTGATGAATGAAAAAAATAATGCTCAAAATTAATGTTTAATGCTTACAAAATACTTTCTTATTTTGTAATAAGCTGGGGTAGGGACACCAGATGATATTAAAAATAGCTCTAAACAATAAATTTTCTTCCCTGCTTTTTATTTGCAAATATTCACTCTGTGATATGTAAGTAGTATAAGACTGAGACCATCCTGAAAGTGTACTTTTTCTAATACTAAATCACATGCTCTTTCTTCAGAAACAATGTAATAAATGAGCAGATGAATCCCCTACAAATTAGAAAGATAAACAATTGGGACTCATGTGTGTTTTTTTCTTTTAATTATCCTATATTCTATAATGATAAGAATTTTTTAACTACTTGATTGTATCTCTGGGATTACTAAATACATGGATGATGTAGCAGATACAGAATGAGCCTTCTTCAAAGAAAAGGGAAAATGCATCCAAACCAAGAAACTAAACCATATCTTGAACTTCATCAAGTTCATAGTCATAACTTGTTGGGTTCAAGTGATCTAATTAAGAAAATATTCTTTTCTTTCTTTGTTTCTTTCTTTGTTTTCTTTTTCTTTTTCATTTTTCTTTTCTTTTTTTTGTACCAGGGATGAACTCAGAAGCACTTAACCACTGAGCCACATCCCCAACCCTTTTTCTGTATTTTATTTAGAGACAGGGTCTCACTGAGTTGCTTAGTGTGTCGCTAAATTGCTGAGGTTGGCTTTGAACTTGGGATCCTCCTGTCTCAGCCATCCAAGCCGCTGGGATTACAGGAGTGTGCCACTATACCTGGCATATTTTCTATATATGGACTGCTTAAAATCTAGTGGAGACATAAAAGGCATGAGAGAATTTGTTCCAAAAGTAGCAAGGCATTTTTTATGTTTATGCATATTCCCTTCATATGTTTAAGGTGGGGGTGAGAGTGGTCATGCTAAGCATCTCAGATATCTGACCTCATCCCAGCCATTAATGTTTTGAAGTTGAGCTTCTTCATAACCTCCTCAGACAATATTTTCTTAGCTGAGATATGGAGCATTTATCACCTAATTTCTGATTATCTGAGAGTGTTTATGTTCAGAATCTGAAAAATTCATTTAGTTTTCTTATATCTCTTAGGGATAGTTTTGTCATTAATGAAATAATGACACCATTCCTGTTGGAGGGTGGGTCAGTTGGCACTGCTTTTTACAAAGGAAGCATACATGGATGATGTAGCAGATACAGAATAAGCCTTCTTCAAAAGTGGGCATTCAGGAGAATGTAACCTCTGATTGAGCCAGAGAGACATTATCACTGTGCTCAGCATGTTGATATGATTTTTGCATCTCATTGTGTGTGTGTGTGTGTGTGTGTGTGTGTGTGACTTCCTGAAAACCCAGATTTGGTTCCAGTGCATTTATTTCATTTTGGTGGAAATATAAATAACATTAAATCATTTGGGCCTGGCTTCACGCAGCACGGACAGGCTTTTGGCTTGAGTTTTCCTGTAGCATTTGTTCTTTGAGCTTAGGAACCCTTAAGCATTTGGTGCACTTAAAATAAAACAACAAGTAAATAATTTGAATTCATCTGCCTGTTATTCAGATTCTTCAATAGGAAGTCTATGGCTTTTAAAATAAAAGCATTACTGTTCAAATTTAAGTCTTCTGTGGTATGTGTCTCCATAGTCTCAAAAATAGAATTGGAGAAAATTATGAAGATCGTGCATCTTCCTTGATGTCCTGGGAGGGCCAAGGAAGAGAAACAGAAACAGGATATTCCTTTCCACAGTGTGGAATAAATTACACTTTTATGTAACATTTTTATAAATTTTAATTTGAAAATTACCCACAAATTTAGTTTACTTCTTAAAAATAAGTGTTCAGAAGATATTTACAATTAGTAAGACATGGCTGCAAAAATCCCAAACAGAATCAGGAAGACAGGAATCGCAAACTTCAAAGCCACCCTTTCCCCTAACTCCCAAGTCCACCCAAGAGCATGTCTCTTTTTAATCTCTGGAATTTCATGCAAGCCTGGAGTCTGGCTCTGACTATAAGGCAGGAAATGGCCCATATGCAGCATCCAGGAAAGGTTAAAAAATAAAAACAAGAAAAGCACAACTATTTTTTTTTAAATCTGATACTTTTCAAAATTTATTTGGAAGAAGTGTTGGATTGTGATTTTTGTTTATTTTGTTTTAAAATCGCCTATTCCCAAATGGATGGTGAGCATTGAGTTGAGGTGAGGACAAGTTGGCTTTCTGCCTGCAGGCTCTTCCTTGTTATACCCAAAGGGAATTCTAGAAGGATTTGGAATTCTTCAGATCTTTAGCTTGGACACCATGGGTGGAGCCAAGCAAACAGTGTTCAGCTGATGGTTGCTAATTAAATGCTTGCCCAGAGACCTCAACTGGCCAGGCTATTCTACAAAAGAGGAAATAATACCCCATGAGATAACTGGGGGAACGGGTATGTGTGTGGCAGGGGGAACAGTGTCTGGAAAGTTTGCTTGAAACTGGAGATGCTGACTTGGAGTTCATTTCTCTCCAAAGAAAAGGCAGGTCAAAGAAAGCATCTGTTAGCTTTAAGTTTACCCACAATAAAGGGGCAGAATTGAGGGCGGGGGCGGGGGAGAGAGCTAAAATAGTTCTTCTAAAATTAATGAGCAGTCAATAAATACAGTGAAACTATTACTCTTTTAAACTCAGTAATTAACAAATGTTTCAAAGTGATAAATGCAAATTTTATTCTCCTTTAGATTGAAGGATGCATAAACAGCAGTTCTATTTATTGTTTTTAATTGACAGATATATTCATATCTATTTATGTTATATAACATGTTTTGAAGTGTATATCTGCTGTGAGATGGTTAAATCTAGTTAATTAACAAATTCTTAAACATCAGTTCTAATCCTTCCATAGCTCCCTAACTGACCCAGTTTGGCTGGATTAGTTCCCATTTACACTGAAGTAATTATTAATAGTGTCCTCTTTTACTCTCAAAAGAGTTAGTTTGCATAATAAATTATATGGTCACTCTTTCCATGACCAATGACTTAAAATACGTTAGACTGTTTCTAGTCATATATTATATTGTGATAATTAGGTAATCATTGACAAGCCTAGTAAGTCTAATTGTATCAAAAACTTCTTAAAGGGCTGACCAGAGTGAAGAATCCAACAGCGGTTCAGCAATTAGTTGTAGTAAAGCATAAACCCGAAACAAATTAACTGTCATGAGGTTGCCAAAAAGAAGCTAATAAGCCATCTTAAATTGCATAAATGGAAGCCTAATGTACAAAACCAAGGAAGATATTATTATATTTTTTTCTGTGTTTTTCAGCTTGCACCTCAAGAGTAGTATTTCTTTCTAGGCATTTACTGTGAGACTCATTAATAAACTGAAACACTTTCAGAGAACAACCACCAGGATGCAACCATTTTTGGAAGTGGAAATGGGACAGCTCAAAGAGCTAATGAGGTACCCAAAGGAAGGAAACCTCTCAGCCCTGCTAAATGTCTTCAGATACTTAAAGACTTATCATACAAAGGAGAGAGTTGACTTATTCTGTAGATCTAAGCAGCAATACAATATCTATTCAGTGTAAGGTGAAACTTTCTAGCTAACAAAAATCTTCCAAATATGGAATAAGATGTTTTTGGAGATAGTAAACATGGATACAAATGTGCAAGTGGAAACTAGATACTATCTTAATAGAGAAATGGGATAAATTGATGCATCATGTAGAAGATAAGAATAATGAATCCTAAATTCCTTTCGAACTCTGTATACTATAATTCAAATGAAATAGTACCCTGGTGATTCAGGAAAATCCTCTACCCTATCATTAATCACCACCACCATGTCTACAATTTAAAGGGGTTTTGAATTGTTCACACTGTTTCTTATTTACCGTAAATACAATAATATTGTGAGATGAATCTTTCTCATCCCATCAGTTATTAGTACCATTGTATAAACCTTGGGAGCTCATTAGACATGTAAATTCCTGAGCTGGCCCTACTCCAGGTATACTTCACCAAAATCTTTGGGAAGGTGCCCAGGAAACTGTAGGAGAAACAAATTCTGGAATGGTCTAAGGGTCTGAATCTGCCTACCCCTCAGCATTTAGTATACACTGAGAACCTTGGAAAAATTCTGAAGTCAATTTTATCTTTGAAAATTAGAAACAGATAACTTTGTCTCAAACATAATTATTAATTTCCCTTGCTTTAAGATTGTATAGGATCCTTTAGGAAGAATACCACAAAAAAAAAAAAAAAGGGGGGGGGGGGGGGGACCACTGGCTCAAACACCTCAAAACCTGAAAAGATGGAGCTAGATTCAAATTTGATTCTGAGAACTTGGCGTCATCAGGGGGCTGCTGCTTCTTGCCCTTTTCTGCTTGCTTCACTCCACTTGACTCTTTCCCTACCTGTATATCTTCATGTGGCAGCCAGATGCCCACAGAGTGGCCTCCAGCATTCTTACAACTAAATTTCACTGAGAAGTAGTGAGCATTTTTTAAAGAGCTTGGAGAAGTTCTGGGGAGGATTCTGATTAGCCTGACTCGGCTCACATGCTATCCCTGGAGACAGAAGGCTGAGGTGTTGCCCTGTTCCTGCCATCTGAGCTAGCAAAATTACCAGGGAAGAGCAATTGGGCAGCTGCACGCCTACCACAAAGAATAATAAACCGAACCTAAGCAAAGAAGGAAACCACAATCCTTTTCTACTTTTTTTCTCCAACAAGATGACCTTTTTCATGACACTTAATAGCAAGTGACCTGAGCCATGATGGGATCATGCTGTATGTTTATAATCTCTGCCAGAAACAATCACAATGCATTAGGAAAATCTTCACTCTGTGAATACAATCCAGTTGGCTTCTGTGGATTTATATTATAAAAATGTGATCTTATGTTGTATATAGTTCATCACTAGCTCATGCTACCTATCTGCCAAACTTGGAAAGTTGCTGATAACAGTGTCTCTTCACCCTGCCTTTTTCTGGGCTCTCCTCCAAGTAGCTCATTAATATGGTTGAGTTGCTAATCTAGATTAAAATGTTCCTTTCATAAAAGACAACAGTGGAAAGTCTATAGACAGTACAAATATCAAGGTATGAATCACATAATTGAGGTGAAAAGGACTTTTTCTAACCCCTAAGGTTTGAGACTTAACTCCCTGGTATAAAGCCAACAGGAGCTGAGTACATAATTCTTTATTATAAAATCCTCAAAAACTAAGGTCAGATTTAATTCAAATGAAATTATCACTTCTTAGAAGTTCAGTAGATTTTATTTAATTCACTTTCTTGATTTTCATATAACTGATTAATTCCCTTTTCAGTTGCTTTTCTGGTTCCCTTATGCCTGCCACCTTTTTATAAATTCCTTTGATTGGTTCATTAAGTTAACAGCTAGTTTTTGCCCTGAACATCTAGCTCTTAGGAGAACCCTGGTTAGCTTCTCCCTCAACAACTTAATTGGAGACAAGGGAATTCTGAGCTACTCTCATTTCAGGGTCCTTAAAAAAAAAGAAAAGAAAGAAAGAAAAGGGATTCTAATAGGCTTAACTACCTGCCATCAAAGAGAAGTGATACCTCTTGTCCTTCATAGGAAAAATATCACATGTATGTTTCAATTTCCATATATCCACTCCAAAACAGAGTAGTCTGTCCTTAACAAACTTGATAGCAGAAAGATATCTTCTGCAGAGGAGAAAAGGACTGAAGAGAAAAAGAGGGAGGGAAGAAAATCTTCAAAGGGAAATAATGGATATTTTCGAGAAAATGCTCAAAAGTTGAATATTTGACAGTATGAATGTCATCCATAGAAATAATTGGAGAATGAATCAGAAAGATTTCCATTAGACTCTCATGGGATACCTTACCATAATCACTTTACTAGGAAGTAATAATTTATCTTACCACATAACTGAACAAATGCTATGCAACCCTTTGATATCTCTTAAAGTATTTTCCAAACCATTACTCTTCCTAGATAAATGGTCTTGTTGCAAAATCTTGGAGCTGCCAGGAGAAATGGTTTCCTGTGTATGTGGAATGTGAATACTAACATCTTTTCCCTACTGCCACCTGCAGTTCCCAAAGGATCAGGATTCCAAAGAGAATTCTCTTATGCAGGTGGTGAAATTTTTTTTTTCCTTTAATTTATTTGGAAAGGGTCGAAGTCAAGGAGAGGGACTTTTTTTTTCATCCATCCATTTCCTGTATTTAATTATTTGACACAGTTGACTCATGGCTGTGTAATTATCTCTTGGAGTGTTTAACATTAATGTAAAATGGTACTGTATTTCCAAGCCAAATGGAATTTTTATGAGGCTATACAACCCTTCTTGGCTTTACTTTTTGTTTAATGGTCATGCTGTAGCAAACAGCAATGTGCAATATGAACAGTTAAACTATTCTCTTAATTATTGCATCTGGTTTACCATATCCTGCCCATCCAGTATGTTTTAATTGAAGGGCAGAAAAGATCTCTGGTTGATCATTGATGGTTTTAAATTGGCACATAATGATAATACTGAGTTCTGGAGGGAGTTCTTCCTAAATCTCAGCATATGTCTTTATGTTAAACAATTAAACCACATCTGGAAAGAGAAAGCAGATCGGTACATTCCTCAGTGGACTCCATGAGAAAACTGATTCAGTGAGCTGCATACTTGTTACCAAAAAAGGGAGGAGGGAAGAAAAAAAGGGAGGGAGAAAGGGAAAGAAGGTGAGAGAGCAAGAGCAAGAGGGAGAGCAAGCGAGTGGGGGGGGGAGAGAGAGAGAGAGAGAGAGAGAGAGAAAGTTCAACTAAAAGAATTTTCATATTAATAATAATAATAATAAAAAGGAACAGGTGTTTGAAGGAAAATTCCCACAATGAAATAAATAGTTTTATATCGGCAAGGGCATTTAAGCAATAATGAGAAGATTTCATGCATTTTATGCAAAGGCACCAGAGGGAATTAGTAACAGAAGAATATAAAGATCTTATTTCAAGAAAGTATATTATTATTAGGATTTGCCAAGTCCCATGTAGGAGGCAGCTGAACAAGGACCCACTTAGCATTTAAAAGAGAATCTAGATTATGTTCGGGAAGGGTTAACAATGGGCTCTTCACATAGCCTAAGGCAAATCAAACTGAATAAAGTCACACTTGGGTACATATTTCCAGGTGAGAGTTAAGGGAAACTTTCATCCTCATGAAGCTAGAGCAGACCCCAGTCTCTTCCTTTCCTCCTCAGTAGACCACGGCACACCATCTCTGGCTGAACTTCTCTCTCTCACCTTGAATCCTCTGACACACTCCACAGGGAGGCCAAAAGAGAAGTCTTCTCAAAACAGGCTTTTATCACATCACTTCCCTGCTGAAAAACCATCAATGGCTTCCCATTTTTTGCCTTCACTAAAAACTCCAAATTAAGGTGTCTGACCATTAAACTTTCCATAATGTGCTTCCACACTGTCTTCCCACACTATTCCCATAGGAATCTTCTATGATAGCCAACCTAATTCAGTCTTATTCCCCCAAATGCCTTTTGTTGCTTGATTTCTGACATTTTCCTTGTCCAGAGGTCTTCTCTTCACTGAAATCTCTTCTGATTTTGAGACACAACTCACTAGGCAAAATTTGTCCAACTATTCCTCCCATTTCCTAGGCATCCCCAGAACAACTATGTCTATACCATTCATTTAGCATTTCTTGATTCATTTCTATTTTTTTTTTCATGTACAGATAGCTTAAGTACTCAAGCTGACTGTGAACTTCATGCAGTTCAAAATTTTGCCTTACATGTGGATATTCTCATTCTCCCACAAGTATTCCATATTCTTTCTCATAAGATGTGCACCTTTTAAAGTACGTGACAATTCAAAAGTTGTGTTTACTCTTGAAGTTAAATCCCATCCCTAAGGTAAACAAGAACATTCAGGTGCATACTATATTAGTTCATTAGGTGTGCCATAGCAAAACACCACAGATGAAGTTATTTTCTCATCCTTATGGAGGCCAGGAGTTCATGGTCAACATGTATGAAGATTTGGTTTCTTCTGAGGCTTGTCTCCTAGGCTTGCGAATATCTACCTCCTCACTGTGTCCTCATATCTCTTTCTTCTTTGCATATATCCCCAGTGTTCATACATTTCTAGTGTCTCTCTCTGGGTGTTCTAATCCTCTCATAAAAATACCAGGCAGATTGATTTGGAGCCCACCAGAATGACCTTATTTTAACTTAATTACCTCTTTTTTTTTTAACGGCTAACCTCTATTTTCATTTTTTTCGCATGAATATTTTTATTTATGTATGACAGCAGAATGCATTACCATTCTTACTACACATATAGAGCACAATTTTTCATATCTCTGGTTGTATACAAAGTACATTCACACCAATTCATGTCTTTATACATGTACTTTAAAATAATGTCCATCACATTCCACCATTATTTCTAACCCCATGCCCCCTCCTTTCCTTATTTAATTACCTCTTTAAAGACCCTTTCTCTGGGGCTGGGGCTGGGGCTCAGCAACAGCATACTTGCCTGGCATGTGTGAGGCATGGGATTCGATTCTCAGAACCATATATAAATAAGTAAATGAGTAAATAAAGTTCTATCAACAACTAAAAAAAAAATTAAAAAGACCCTTTCTCCAAGTATAGTGACATTGTGATATATTGTGAATTAGTGCTTCTACTGGGAGTGAGACAGAGCACAGTTCAGTGGTTAGGACTCCATAGAACACAATTTAGCACATAATTTAAAACATACAACAATATTAGTTTAGTGGAGACAAGGTAGTCTTTGCTGCATTTCTATATAGTTGCATTTGTTAAAATTCTGATTACAGAGGCAAAATTTAATAGGTCACAGAATAAAATCAACAGCCTTAGACTTTGAATTCTAAAATCTGGAACTTGAACATTCCCAGGCTCTTTTTTCTTCATTGGGTTTATTTCTGGTTCATACAACCATTGCTTTCATGTTTTTGTCTTTAATTCTCAGGTATTAAATATTTCACTTTCAAAAAAAGAAACCAAGAAAAATTAGAATGTAAATAATAATTGTGTCGGTTAAGAGTCCTTCAGTTGTAACCAATAGTAACCCAAACTAAACTCTCTTCAGTATATATTTTTAATTTATTAAATTTAAACTTTATTTTAACTTAAAAATAAAAATTTGCTGGAATATCAGGCTTGGATTAACCCAGAAGTCCTTGTTTTCTATCCTGCTTTATTTCACCTTTGTTCTCTTTGATTTGTTTGTGTTCTCTGACATCACTTATCTTTAAGTTGAGAAGAAGTGACTGTAGCAATTTAGCACTTCTTGTTCCAAGTTCAATTCTAGTTAAAAAAAAAACAAGTCAATGTTGTTCAGTGGTATCAGTTACCCAACTCACAAGACTTTTACTTATTAGAACAGGTTGAGATCTGTACCCAACCTAAACCAATCCCTATAGTAAAGAAGAGTGAAGTGTTAAGCTCTTACCTTTGGTTGTGGGTATGGAACTCCTACTTATGCACATGGAATGACAGTAGGAAAAGGGGTGATTCTCTGAAAGGAAGTTAGGACTTTGTTAACAAAAGTGGAGAAATAGAGAGAAGGAAATCAAAAAATTAGCAAAAACCTACACCAACATATAAACCCAAACTGACTACCCCATTTGATAGTGGAGGTGAGGTGGTAGCAGAACAGCTAACACTCATTAAACCACGAAGACCATGAACGTTTTGAACAAAGTACCTTCTTTGATTCTGTGAAATTTTGCCACATAGATGTCAGCCTGTTTGATTGTCCCTGATTTGCCCCACTTATAAGAACAAATTTACTCAACTTTCTGGTGCCCCAGTTTTCTGAATGTCTTTCTAAAAGCCAGAGTCAGGATTAGGGCTGGAATTCAAGTTATTGAGGATGCCTAATAAAAGGAAAAAGCAATTTTAAAATGGAAAGCCACATTCAAACTCTTATTAATAATTGTGTCTCTGCTGAGCACATGTAGAGACAGATAATTAGATTCACATAAAGAGTGATCTCTAATTGGATCCAGATGTGAAGGAGTCGACAGACATCCACTAAAGGGAAACTGTACAAAATAACGAAGAAACAAATGGAATTGCAATGCGGAAGTTTATGAAGAATGATGGGCTGAATGACTATAAAGCCTTTCAGGCAGCTTTTAGTCACACACTTGAAGAAATTTATTGTTGCACTGAGCATTATTACAGAGAAGCATTGTCAAAAACCAATGGTATTCCCTGAAGAAGAATACAAGATGGGACCCAGAGTCCTCAGGAAGGGCATTTTAAAGATTTTAACTTTTCTGGAGATGCCACTCTTTGTATTTATCAGCCGTGTTTAATATGAATTCCATAGCATTAAAACTAAGCTTCATCATTTTGATCTCCAGCTTATGCCTGTGCTAAGTGGGTAAATTCTAAACACTGCTAAAAGCCTACCTTGTCTCCACTTTATAGTGAAGATACAACTGGACATTTGCCCAATGGATCCAAAGGGGGTGTTTTCAATCCATTGTAATCATAACCAAGTTTTAGAAGGAGACAACAGTCACAATTAAAACTTCCTACATATAGCAGCAAAATCAACAAACGCAAATAAAGGCAGATTTCTGGCTCACTAGAGGTTTTGCTCTGGTTCACTCCCACAAAGAAGAACCAGAACAAAGGATAAACAGCTGCAACTCAGCTATAATACCATCAACTACTCCATTGCTCAGTCAAGATTAGTCTGAAACTTGGAAAAGTCTTCCCACAACAAGGAAAGGTAAATAGGGGTCCCAACAGCCCTCTCTGTCACCACACACACTGAGCTTTTGCTGGGAAATTTTGCATTCCTTGCAGACCCCAAGCCCAAATTGGGGAGCTATTAGAATGTATGCATCTGTGTGTTTCGCCAGAGTGGGATCCCAATCCACCTGTGTCTCCCCCAACCAAATTAATAATACACAGAACTATGGGTGCCCTGCCTCTGTTGTCATGCACACTGCTCCTAGGCTCACTGGTACAGCCCCACTCCTACAGGACCCATAGGAACTGACAGTTGCTACACACCAACAGCTACATGTACTATCTGGAGACCTGCTGGTGATCCCACTCCTGCAAGCATTACCAATATTATTTATAGCTAACAACACTATAGGATGACTATACTACTGGGCCTACCTGGAACCAAAGCAAACCAAGCCTATCCAACCAGCATTCTAAAATATCTTCAGGAGAAAGACTGTTAATACCAAAAGCCATCTTATAAAATTGAGAGAGATAACTGTTGAACAACTGTGCAAATATATAAATATAGGGACACAAGAATCATAAAAAAAACCAGGCAACATGACAGCTACAAATGAATAAAAGAATAAACTAGCAACAAACCACAAGCAAAAGGAAATTGGTGAAATACTAAAAATAATTCAAAAGAATGCTTTTAAGGAAACTCAAATGATTTATAAAAGAGAACACAGTGAATCCGTGAATTTTGGAAAACAACTCATGATTTGAATGAGAAATCAGAAGAGAGAGATCATAAAAAGAATCAAACAAAAAACTTCAGAGTTGAAGAACTGAATTTATGAAATAAAAAATACAACTAAGAGGTTCAATAACAAAGTAGATCAAGCAAAACAATAAAGAGTTTCTGAACATGAATACAGGATCTTTTGAAATAATGCAGTCCAAAAATAGAAGAAAAAGAATGAAGAAAGTCTATTTAATCAAGATACATCATCAAGCAAACAAATATTTGCATTATGGGAGTTATGGAAGGAAAGAAATCATAGAAAACACACTTAATGAAATAATAGCTGAACAATTTCCATATCTTGGTAAAGAGATGGGACATTCAGATCCAGAAAGTTCAAAGTTCAGCTCCCAATTCAGAGCTAACCAGAAAATGTTCTCTGAGCTGTACTATAATCAAACTGTCTGAAGTCAAAGAATGAATTTGAAAATATCAAGATTAAAAATGGTCATATATAACCCCATATACTAAGATTTCTCAGAAGAAACTTTACAGACCAAGAGAGGAAGAGATAACATTCTCAAAGGAGAGAGAGAGAGAGAGAGAGAGAGAGAGACAGGCCAGAAGAAAAGTGTTAACCAAGAATGTTATACTCAGCAAAGATATTCCTCAAACATGAAGGGTATAAAACCCAAGGAATTCATCACTACCATAATGGACTTAAAAGAAATGTCTAAGGGAGTCCTACATGGAGGCAAACAGAATATAACTACCATCATAAAAGTATAAAACACATTAATAGAGCAGATACATAAAAGAGAAAAGAACCAAACCTTATTAATATAGAAAAACCATCAAACCACAGAGATAAACAATGAGAGAGGGGAGGTGAAACAAAAGATATACATGAAAAAAATTTTAAAAATTAAAATAGCAGAAGTCTACCTATCACTAATAATAACCTTGAAGGTATTAAGTTTTCCCCAAACTATAAACTTTGTGAATGGAAAAAAAAAAGGTCCAAGCCAATGATATTCTGCTTACAAGAAACTTACTTCACCAGTAAGACACACAGACTGAAAGTGAATGGATGAAAAATAATATGCCATACAATGGAATCCAAGAATATCTAGATTTATATCAGATGAAATAGATTTTATATCAAAAACTGTAAAAAGAGACAAAGATGGTCACTACATAGTGATTAAGGGATTGAGTCCAAAGAAATTATAAGAATCATAATATATATTACATATGCACACTTGCTAAACATGTTTTTTTCAAAATGGGCAAGTGATATGAATGGAAAACTCTCCAAAGAAAATATATAAATGGTCACAAAATATATGAAAAACTCTTCATCACTAATCATCAGTAAAATGCAAATCAAAGCCACAATGAGCTATTATCTCATCCCATTTAGGAAAGCTATTAGCAAAGAGGTTAAAAACCAAAAATGCTGGTGAGGGTGAGAAGAATTGAGGAACTATTACCCCTTCTTGGTAAAAATGTGAATTAGCATAACAATTATGGAAAAAAAGTATATAAGTTTGTTAAAGTTAAAAGTAAATGTATTACAGAATCCAGTTTTATATAACTCACTACTGGGTATATAAAAGTTTATCAAAGATAGATACCTGCACTCCCATGTTTATTGTAGCACTATTCACCCTAGCCAAGATACAGAATCAACCAACAGAAATATGAATAAGGAAAATGTGTTATACATAGACAATGGACTATTATTCAGCCATAAAAAGAATGAAATCTTACCTTTTGCAATAAATTGAATGTAACTGGAAGACATTATTATAAGTTAAATAATCCAGACACGGAAATAATCCAGACTTTGGGCCCCTGTTCATATATGGAAACTTAAAAAGTTAATCTTGCAGAAGAAAAGAGCAAACAAACATTACCAGAGACATAAAATAGGAGAGGTTATAGGGGATAGCAGGAGCTTGGAGAGTGGATACCAAAATACAGTCCAATAGAAAGAATAATATAATATTGTACAGCACAGTGGGTGATTATAGTTGATAATAATTAGTTGTGTATTTCATAAAGAACTAGAAGACAGAAGTTTTAAGTCTGCCATAACTAAGAAATAATAAATTTTTAAGGATATGGAAATGCTAATTACCTCAATTGGGTCATTATGCAGTGTATAACTCCATCCAAATTATCATACTGAGCAATATAAATATATAGAATAATTGTGTACAGATTGAAAATTTTAAAATAATAACCAAAGTAACAATGAAAAAAACATTAAAAAACACAAAAAAGCAAATACATACACTTATATTACTTGAAAATTATGTAAGTCTCTTGGAATATTTTACATCTGAAATCTATTCTTTCCATGGCCATTCAACAGCCATTTCCTGAGTGGGAGAAAGAACACTGCAAACAGAGAAAACAGAATATGTAAATTATTTGAGTCAGTAAAGACCATTTGAGTTTTAGGAACTAATACAAAGCTAGGGTGGTTGGATTATAAAGAGAAAGAGGGATTCAGTCCCAAACTTATGTTCATGATTCTCAGCAAAGGTCAGTTCTTTTCTATTGGCCAGGACCTTAGGTAAGAAACCTAAGGCTACCTGAATATCCCAAGGACATGGCAAACAATATGTCTGATAGAAAGATCCAAGAGTTAGAGACCAAGACAAAGTCATAGTCTTTTATAACCCAATCTCAGAAGTGACATTCCATCACTCTGTCATATTCAATTGGTCACACAGATCAACGTTGGTAAAACGTGGGAAAGGACTACACAAGAGTAAGTATAGGGATTATTGGGGGCATTCCTGAGGCTGACTACCACTGTCTACCCACTGGCCCTTAATGATTCATATCCTTCTCATATGCAAAGCATACCTACTTTCAAGTCCCCCACAGTTCTATCCCATTATAACATCCGGTCAAAGTCCATAATTTCTTCATCTAAATCATACACGGGAGACAATGAGGTTTAGCAGATCTGATTTCTTAAGTTCAACCCTTCAAGTACATTTTCCCTCAAATACAAAATTTAAACTAAAGAAATGGATTATCTGCCTTCCCCAACAGCTGTCTTATAAAAGCAGGACAGGAATAAAGACAAACTCCATAGACATTCCTATTCAAAAAGGGAGAAAATATAAAACACACAGGAGTCTTTAGTCCATAACAGTTCTGAAATCAGACAGGTAAATGTCAAAAGTTACTTGATTAGGTCTCCCTACATTTGTAGGAAGGATTTTCAATGGTCTTTGGTTTTGTCTTCAAGGCTCTTGGTTCAGTAAAATGACTTCCTACTATTTTCCAAGGTAGAGTGAATTCAAATCCTAAAACATTACAATGAGGAAAATAAAAAAAAAAGAAGTCCTCCTAATGAGTTTTCCTCCATTCCTCAGTTACCTTTCCTCTTTTGTTCCTTCTTTTTTCTTCTACAGATATGTTTTTATAAGTACTTACTCTGTTGTGTTTGTGTGAGAGGGAATAAAACTAATGAAAAGAGCTTTTGAATATTATTTTAATTTTTTAGTTTATATTTTTTATGTCTTTGTGTGTATTTAGCCTGTCACATTGTCTGACTTCCATGGTGTGGATAATGGCATTAAAAGAAGTAAATCTCCTATGAGTCTGTCAGCCAATGCTTTCTGTCATAATGTAGAATAGCAAAGAGCTATTTGAAAGAGCATATAAGCTTCCCCCAATCAAGACCCAATTCTCAGAAATTTTTCTTTGTTCCCACCTTCTCTATCTCTTAAAAATTAGATGCCCATTGCAGACTCTTTTTTTTTTCCCCCCCGGGGTGGATGGGGGCAGGGGATGTACCAGGGATTGAACTCTAGGGCACTCAATCACTAAGCCACATCCCCAGCCACTCAATCACTGAGCCACATCCCCTATTTTGTATTTTATTTAGAGACAGTGTTTCACTGAGTTACTTAGTAGCAGACCATCTCTTATAGATAAGCTTCACATTAAAGTTTGTTAGAAATGCATACAACCATCCCTTCCCTGACATTCACTAGTCCCAAGTGATAGGAGGAGGTCACACCCAGAAGGGTGCTTGTAAACAATGCTGACCACAACAAAAGCTAGACATAGTCCATTCCAATCAGCACAGATCATTAACACCTTCTTTAGATCCACAGGACTGCAACTCATGCCCACCAATGTGCAGGAGATAAGATGCATGTAGCCCACACCTCAGAAAAGTCTGCTTTACAAAACTCTGAAGAACTGAAGCACCTACCTGTCTGGAACCCATATACTTTCCCTTGAACAATCATATAAAAGATTCTCCCTTATAGCAAGGGGTAAGATGGTCATTTGAGGTCAGAGCCTACCACCTTATGACAGGCCAGCTTGCTGCTGATAAAGCTCTTTATTTCTCCCTCAATCTACCTTTCCATTCATCGACTCCATCAGGCAACTGCAAACTACACCTTGTGCAATTGTACTACCTCTACAAGTAGAGAGAATGGTACACTTTTTTTTTTTTTAAAGAGAGAGTGAGAGAGGGAGAGAGAGAATTTTAATATTTATTTTTTTAGTTTTCGGCGGACACAACATCTTTCTTTGTATGTGGTGCTGAGGATCGAACCCGGGCCGCAGCATGCCAGATGAGCGCGCTACCGCTTGAGCCACATCCCCAGCCCAAGAATGGTACACTTTTAAGCTATTAAAAAAAAATTCCTATTGGACAGCCAGCCTGAGTTGAAACATTCAGATGACAATTACACGAATACAACTACACTGATCGACTCGCCTGGGCCCTCCTGATAGTGCTTCACCAGCAGCCCATTTATACTTTCAGAACACATCAGAATACACTGTAAAAACAAACAAAAACTATATATACAAAAATATCCTAATAGAACAAAAGAGCTAAAGAAACACATAAATTATATTCCACCACCCAAAACTTTTTGCTACCATTAAAGTCTTGGGCAAAATTACAGGGTCACTCCTTGAGTTTTGCAACACTTCAGAGATCTTTGAATATTAAAGATCTTCAAAGAACTGTGATCCTTTATCCTGATTTTCTCCACTCCTCAAGAAAATAAGTTTTTTCTTTAATCCTGAGTGCCAAGAGTCTCCCTTCCCAATGTTATTTTCTTTCAATCCACTGACCTCTCTCAATTTCCCCATATCTGTCACCTGCAGTGGATTTTTGTGTATATAATACTTAATTTAATAAACTCACTTTTCTAATGAACACAATTTTGAAAATCATCTTTCTTTGACATTTATACAATGATTACGAATTTATTGAACAACATCCCTTGATCTTAATTGATATTTTATATATAGCATAATTGATTATTTTGAATATTGCAAACACTTGAAATAAAGTACATACTATTTACAAGTCCAAGTAATTATTTTAAATTTCAATATCATGGGTCTAACTTTTTTCTTCATTTTTTTTTTTTTTTTGCAGTGGACGGGGTTCCAGGGATTGAATCCAGGGGAGCTTAACCATGGAGCCATATCTCAGCCATTTTTATGTTTTATTTTGAGACAGTGTCTCACTGTGTTGTTTAGGGTCTCAATAAATTGCTGAGTCTGACTTTGAACTTGAAATCCTCCTGCCTCAGCCTCCTGACTGACTGGAATTAAAGGCATGTGCCACCAGGCCCAGCCCAAGTATTTCTTTACTTTAGTTTTTACATATTTCTAGAATAATTACCATACTTATTTTTATTTGTTTTCAGGGTTTCAGGCCTAAAAATAAAAAAGAATTCCATCTTTGACCCATCCAGTTAATATTGTTTGGTTATAGATTCTTGGCCTGAGCTGGATTTAGGTTGCTATTTAATAAATCAAATTCAGGCCACTGATCACTGAGTTAAGTTTTCTTGTGTCAGTAAACTTTATTTTCTGTTAATAAGACTTAAAAATCCACATCCTTTACCATGTTTAGTTTTTTTGGTAACTTTGTTACTCTAACAAAATAATGCATTTTAAAATCATATTTGGTGAGCATTATATACCCAATTTATTGTTTTTAGAAATATTATTTAGAGCAGTCATTATGAAATATTGACTAGATCATTAGAATAATTAAAAAGATTTGTGTTTTCTCTAACAGTATTTCTTGAAATTATCAGAACTACATAGAAATTTTATCTTTAAGAAATGAGAGATTGAATCTATATGGTCAGACCTTCTCTTGAGGTTAATAATCCACTTGGTTAATGGATTATTCAGTAACTCATTATTAGATCCTCTCTCCTCCATAAATAAATAAATAAATATATATAAAAGAATATATATATATATATATATATATATATATATATATATAAATATATATATATTTTTTTAAATCANATATATATATATATATATATATATATATATATATATGAATATATATATATTCTTTTAAATCAACTTTTAAAATTTATACACAATAAAATTTGCTTTTTTCTGGCTATAAACATCCCATTATCCCCCAGATAACTTCATATTACCCCTCATAGCCAGTACCTTTTCCTACTCCCAATCCCCAGAAATTGCTAGTCTGTCCTCTGACCTAGTATGTCACAAAAATGAATTCATACAGCATATAGCCTTTGAGTTCTGGTTTGTTTATTTGTTTGTTTCCACACACACACATACAAAAAAAATTAGATTTCTATCTGTGGCATTGCATTGAGTCAGTCAGCTTTTTCATCACTGTGACCAAAATACCCAATAAGAACAACTTAGAAGAGGAAAAGTTTTCTTTGTCTCATGGTTTCAGAGTTCAGCTCATGGTCACCTGACTCCATTGCTCTGAGCCTGAGGGGAGGCACAACATCATGGCAGAAGGGCACAGCCAAAGAAAGAAACACAGGACATGGGACCCAGAAAACAGAGAGAGAGCACAAGGAGTCAGGTACAAAATATATAATACCCAAGGCAGACCCCAGTTATTCACTTCCGTTAGCCACACCCCACCTGCCTACTGCTACCACAAAGTAACCCATTGAAAGTATTAATCCACTGATTAGGCTACAGCTCTTATAATCTAATTAACTCACTTCCTACATTACCACAGGAGCTTTCATCTTCTAAATTGTTCCTGTTGAGCAGACAGAGTGTGTGTGAGGAGCCAGAGACAAAGTATGGTACCCAAGGGCATTTCTACAGGGATCCAGCCATGTCCCACACCTGCAGCTATCACCCAATATCTTAGTGCTTTCAATTTATTAATTCATCAGATGGGTTAATTTTCTGATTAAGTTACACCTCTGATAATCTAATCATCTGCCTCTGAACACTCCTGCATTGTTTTACATGAGTTTATAGGGGATGCCCCATATACGAACCATAACGTGCATATATCAGTAATGTGTTTCTTTCTATTGCTCAACAGTATTTCAATCTGTGAATGTACCATAGAATTTTTTACCCATTCACTAATTGAAAGATATTTCCACTTTTTGAAATTGTGAATAAATGTTTCTTTTTTCATTTAAGCTTTTGTGTAAATTTAAATTTGTATTTCTTTTTGATAATACCTGACACTCATCTTGATGTATCACATATCACTTGTGTGCAAAACTTTATTTTCATTATTATTATTATTATTATTTGTTTTATTTTTGGTACTGAAGCAGACCAGGTACCCCCACCCAAAAGACCCTTGCCATAATTAAGCTTCTCCTCTTGTCAGATCAGCAGGATGTCTGCAGAGATTATTGTGGTTGGTAGTATCCTCTTTCTTGTAAATGTCAGATTTGCACACAAATGGTGTGATAAA
This sequence comes from Marmota marmota marmota, assembly GCF_001458135.2. NCBI lineage: Eukaryota > Metazoa > Chordata > Mammalia > Rodentia > Sciuridae > Marmota > Marmota marmota. Next base: position 29,940,719 of record NW_026000068.1, read on the forward strand.
ATAGATTCTGCAGGCTTGTTGTATAAAAAGATTTTATCTCTGTTTTCTTGGCAAACAAACAAACAAACTTGTGAAAACTGTCTGGTCTAGGGGATGGAACAAAGGAGACTTGTCATATGAACCTCCACACCCCTGCTCCCCTGGGTATAAACTTCAAAGAATTACCAAAATCTTTGTTTAGAGGAAGAATTCTTAGGCAAGAGTCACCTCTGAACCCTGCAGTCAATAAACATGCTTCCTGAAAATTCCGCATCTGCCCAGCCTCTTCTGTCCTACTTCAGTACTGAGGATTTAACCCAGACACACTTAACTACTGAGCCACATCTCTAGCACTTTTTATTTTCTATTTTGCAACAGGGACTCATTAAGTTTTATAGGCCCTCACTAAGTTGTTGAGGCTGGCCTTGAACTTGCTATCTTCCTGCCTCAGCCTCCTGGGTCATTGGGATTACAGGCATGTGCCACCATGTCTGTTTTTATATACTTAACTTTAAAGGTTACTGCTAAGTTGTTTTCTTTTTTTTCTTTTTTTTATTATTAGTTGTTCAAAACATTACAAAGCTCTTGACATATCATATTTCATACATTTGATTCAAGCAGATTATGAACTCCCATTTTTACCCTGTATGCATATTGCAGATTCACATTGGTTACACATCCACTTTTTTACATATTGCCATACTAGTGTCTGTTCTATGCTATTCTGAATTCTCACTAGCATTGCACGAGATCTTTGTTGCTCTGGTGGTTTAGGTATGCAGTAGTATTTCATTATAATTTTATTTGAAATTTTTAATGAATTATCATGTGAACCTCCTCTGGATTTTAAGATCCACTAGAACAGGGCTTACAAGTTAATGCTAACCAAAAAAAATCCTCATCCCTTAGTCTCTGGCACTAATATTGATTTTCAATAAATACTTGCTTAAATAGGAGAATGGCAGAATGATTATGTTCAACAAGTTATGCAAGTTATGTCCAAGAACTTTATTTCAATTTTTCCCAGCCCAGCCTCCATCAAAAATTGGAAAAAACAAAAAGGTAGGAAACAAAGAAAAATGCCTAAACTAGAAGAGTTCCTTTCTTTAAGCTTCAGGCAAGGATAAGAACAGAACCTTGGAGCCAGGTCAAGAACTGGAGCCAGGTCAATTTGCCCTTTAGAGATGGAGAGAAATGCTCAACAGTGCAGCAGCCAGAACAGGGAGGTACACGGAGCCAGCAATCTTGTTTTGGCAATGTAGATACAAATCTTCCAGTGACCAGACAAGTGCAAGTCTGCCTCACTCTCCTCTTTTTGTTTCTTTCCTTCTCTTTCTCTTTTTCTCCTCCTCCTCATAAACATTTACATAACAACATGGAGTGTCAGCACCACCTATTAGTAGCTTTCATAGAGTTAGGTCCCATCCCTTCATAAAAGAAGGGATGAAGCATGTGCTCATTGTGCAAATAAATAACTAAAGCTTCCAATTACAGCTCGCTGAAGGTCATGGCTCGACTTCACAGCTTGTTTCACAACTGAGCTTCAAAACCTGCTCTGTCAAACACTGAGGCCCATGCTACTCTACCCAGCTCCTACTCAGTGAGATTTCTTTTTTGGTTTCTTTTAGTGTCTTTATTCCATAATAATCCACTTCTGGTTTGCCTGCATCCTTGGACATAAGGGCACAAGGCCAGCCTACTGTGTAAATCAATTACATAATGGGATGTCAGGGAGACTAGAAAGACCCAGATGTCCTAAATTCGCCCTGATACAAAGATTGACATGCACTTCTTTTTTTTAATTTTAGATTCGGATCTGTATTTAATAGCAAGGTTGCCAAGGAAAAGTAACATTTTAGTTGATTATCAACTTAGGATGGGTGAAAAAATCTGGGAATAGATTTTTATTGCAAAGGGGGAAAAAGAAACACAAGAGCAGGGAGTATTTGAGAAAATAAAGATGTAGGAGAGAAGATGCAAAATAGGAAGACTAGTGTCACCAAAGACACAAGATCTGATGTGTATTTAGTGAATAAATGAATAAATAAAAGATAACCTTGAGCCACTTCTCAAGTTTAGCCCACTGGGAACTCTGGCTTTTCTTGTGTTCAACATTCATTCTGACAGAGTGACAGGCAAAAGAGTCTCCCTTCAACTTAATCAATTGGAAAACACTGATGAATGGTGACTCTCATCCAGGATGAAAGGTAAAGAAGTAATTGCCCGGTGATCCACTACTTGCATCATCTTTGATTCCACTGAGTTGAACGTAGTGTTGTTCAAAGAGATCATCAAATGATTTGTGAGTAGTTTGAGATTCAATGAAGTCCAACACATTTTTCCTCCAGCACTTTCCTCTTAGGTTTTGTGATCAAATATGCCAAAGTGTAACTAACTCATTGAACATACTAAAACAGTGTTGATGATACAGAACGGCTGGCAGGATCAAGTCCTTCACTTGCCATATTCCCAAGGGTTTAAGGATCAAGTCCAGACCTCAGGAGGGACAGACACAGTCAGAATTGATATGGACACCCTCATGTCACTGGATGGTGGCTATGGGACCCATAACCAGAGCCAAATAGCCTGGAATACTCAAGAAACTAACTATGAGTAACCACATCATGTCCTACTACTCCTACCTCCTTTATACTAGAATTAAGAAATTGCTCATCCACACCCTTTTCAACAAGGATTTCTATATTCCTCTCTATCTAGTATTGGCAGGGACAAACAGGATAACTGGAAAGTGGTAATGCAATTAACCAAGAGCAGGAATTAGAGGGTGAAGTTTGGAAAAGAAAATTAGTTTTGCAGATGTTGAATATGAATTTCAGGTTGATCATTCATATTCAGATGTCCAGTGGAGAAATTAGTGTGGAGAGTATTTTTGAAAAGTCCTTGGCCTGAATATAGAGAGTTAGGAGTTATAAAATCCCTTGAGTCCAGCTCTCTCTGACTCAGGATCCAGTCACATTTGCTAAATTCACCAGACACTAGCGTTGATTATACTCCAATACCTGCAGTGGATTCCTGACCCGTTCTTGGATCCTCAGATTCTCTTTTGGTCCCTTATTACTTCATTTATTCTAAGAGTAGGATGTCTTTTCTTGTTCTTTTCAGTCTTGTCTTAATTTGCCCTAATTCTGCTCTCTGTGGAATAAAGACTGTTTCCAAAGCCTGTTCCTTGTTATGTTTTCCCAACATTACAGTGAGGCACTGTCTAGCCTTTGCTGCTTCAAAAGAGAATTTCATAGACTATCACACCTTACACAGGGGTCACATTGCCTACCTGGGCATTATTGCTTAAACCTCTTGTGAGCCCATCTCTAGGGCCTATAAATGTCTAACCTTCAATTTTATGTTCAGCAAGCTGTTGCACTAAGAATATACTGGTTATATTTTAAAGATCTAGCTTACGGAGTCTCACCCAGCTAAGACCATTGTATAACAAAATACTTCAGCAACACAAGCTTAGACTCTCTGGCCAAGTTCATCCAGTCTGTTTTTATCTGTCTTAGCACCTACTCAAATTTACCCTTTCTCATTTCCTTTTCTCTGTCACCCACTTCCTCTATAACTGTAAAGTTGCCTCTCCTTTTTGACAATTCTGATAAACCTTCATAGCTCTCTTGGACCCATCTGCAATTTTAGGTTGGTGTTCACATAAAACAGACTCTTGGATGGCAAACTGCATGCAGGAGGTATTTGGGAACACTTGATGTAATGATACTAGTAAGGAAGTGAGGGAAATAGGACTGGCTGGACAGATGGAGAATATGAACTGTGATGCTCTTGACTAATCCTTGACCAATCCTCTGGTAGCTGGAATGGTACTTGAGAGTTATCAAAAATGAGTAACATGTCAAATCTTGTGAGAATTTGTATCAACCAGAAATTGCATAGAGGCTGTTTTCAGGAGAGGGAAAACACCTTGGGCAACGCAGCTCCTTCCAGCCAACAGCCATCGCAGGGCTAGGAATACAACCAAGAGGACTGAAGCTGGGGCAAGAAGGACTTACTCTAGAAGGGGGATCTGTGGGCACCACTCCTCCACTGCATCGACCATGAATCTGATGGATCCAGCTTCATCCTTCCTCTATTTTAAAAAAGTTCAGACCTACTTCAAAATAAAAGCAAAACCCACTGATTCTGCTTCCTCTTCAAGTATAGGTATGCATATGTGGCATCTGTCATGATTGTTGTGTACAGGAACAAGGCCTGTGGTGCCAAGTGAATTCTATGGATTTAGAAATCAATAGGCTATTAAACTGTTATGGCTATTTCATTGTAAGCCATTCTAGTCCACTGGGAAACCCCAGGTGCTATTAACAGACTATAACAGATACATCAAATCCATTACAGACAATTTTAGTATATAGTTAATATACTTTAATAAAAAAAAATTCAGGGATCCTAAAAGCCTACCTGGTAAACATGTTGACAAATGTTGATGCCTATGAGTTAGAACTTTTAACAAGGTTTTTCAATATAAGAAAAGTTTACATTTTCTATGAAATACCTACTTCCCCAACTTTTTGAGTAAAATATAGTCTTCCTCAATTAAGCACTGCAGTTACCATGGGAAAACGACTAGTCAGGAAACATAGGTTTGAGACCAAGGTAAGTATGCTTACTAGCTGCATGGCTTTGCACAAATTAAAACCCATTATGAACCTAATATTTTTCTCATCTGTACAATGGTGATGAAAAAAATGTAATCTACTTCATAAAGTTAGCCAGATAATTGGGTATTGTCAACATCAAAAACTAATATTAATTAATTATATCTTCCTAGTCATCCTGCTAATTGCATTGCATGCATTTTCTCATATTAAATCGTAATAGAACTCAACAAAGTATGTACATTATTGCTTCTACTTTGAGGAATAAGCAAAATGAAACTTGCAAATGTTTAGTTTCATCCCCAGGCTACACAGCTAGTAGTCATCAGGTCTGTCCAACTCTAAAGGCCATTATTCAATTCTCTTCTGCATTTCCATAACAAATACACTTGAAAGTATTTTAAAGCTTGGAGCCCCATACTAAATGTAACTTTGCTTTATTATGTCTTTGTTAAATTTCTTTTTTTCTGAGTCTAGCTCTGTAATGAGAAGACATGTAGTTGGTCAACCAATTTGTTTGGATGGTCCATCCCCGAATTCTTGCCCAGATGAAAGGGAGGAGATGGAAAAAGCATCCTCTGGTACTGAAAAGAACAGCAGTCTAATTCGCACTGATGGGTACTACTTGAAGACAAAGGCGTTTCCAAAGTCCTATGAGTCAACTCCAATGAAAGTTTTAGCATCATTTAACCATTCTTCCAAGAGTGAGAATATATCACATGTTTTAAGTGATATTTCTTGATTTATTTGTAGGTTAGTGAACATCCAATGATGTTAACATCCTGGTCCTTTTTCATAAATTCAGACAGGCTCTACTCTAAATATACTTTGTTATTCCAGTGATGTCACGGGGTAAGCTCAGCCTAGTTCCTTTTTTAATTACTCTATTTCACTGTGCCAAAAAAAAAAAAAAAAAAGTCTATTTCAAAATATATCAGAACTCAGTCCAAAAAATAAGTTATTCACCTGTAAAAATAGGGTTGAAGGGATTTTGGAGAATTTCAATTGCATTTTTTTAAGACATAAAAAAATTTAATTGCTCACTTTATTTTTCCAAGGTCTCTGAGAACTCCAAAAAAGGGGCTAAACAGATTCTGGACTTTATAAAAGAAATTAACTTCCCAGATTAATATATTGTTTGCCAAGTTTTAGTTTAGAGTGAATTTTTACAACCAAGTTATAAAACTCCTGAAAATACCATGGGGACTTAGAATGGAAAAGCTCAGAGAACACCAATATATCTGATGATAACCTAAGAGGCAAAAACACATGGTGAGATTGCTATCCCAAATGGTGAAAAAGGGACAGAGTCCGTTCATATGGTAAAATAAATGATATATTTTATAGTGTTCATATATTTTGAAAGGCATGCCATAGGGTATTCTGTAAAACTTTATTTGGATCTGTGGGAGACTGAATGACTCATTGGCTGGTAATGGGATACAGCACTCTTTACTTCAGGGCCACCAATACAAATCTTGCTTAGAAGAGAGCAATATAAAATTGTTACAACAGATCAACTTTTGTTTAATCCTCACTCACCACCCACCCCCGTACTCCACACTCTTCATATCTTCCTCAGGCCTCTTATCTTGGAACTAAAATATCCCATTTATAATTGAAAGATACATGCACGTTTCATAAAGCAAAAACTAATACTTCTTGTTTATTTCTAAATTAGTCAATAAATAATTTGTGGAAACTCTAGCAAAGTCAGCAAGAAACCAATGTCACAATTCACAACTCATTAGCAAATGTTCAGGGGGCCTCTTAAAACCTAACATGAAATATAAAACAAGTGCCATCTAATGAAAACTTGTACAAAGTAATAACTAGGTATTAAAAAGAATTAGAGGAAAAATTTTCATATTTATTGGATCATTGTATGGATTGAAAACCTAAGTACTTCTGCTGGTATAACATTTAATTCTCACAACAACACTCTAAGACATAGTTGTTATATTTTAAATAGCATATTGACAGGTAAAGAAACTGAGGCTTGAAAGGGATAAGTAGCCCATGACTACATAGCTGATAAGAGATAGGATTGATAATCAAATTCAGATCGATGATTTTGAAGATTATTTCTCTGTTTCAGTCTTTTGTCTTTGAGAATGTACAAAAGGCATAGAAGTAATTGCAATGTGCTCCCATCTGTGAGTCAGCTTTTCATCACTGTAACTAAAATACCTGACAATAACAACTTAGAAGAGTAAAAATTTATTTTGGCTCAAGATTTCAGAGGTTCATTCTGTGGTTGGCTAATTCCATTGCTCTGGGCCCATAGTTGAGACAGACTATCATGGTGGAAGGGTGTGGTGGAAGAGAGAGAGAGAAAATGGAAGGAGCCAGGGACAAGATATAAAATCTCCAAGGCACATCTCCAGTGGCCCACTTACTTCCTTCTCATAGCTTCAAGCATAACACTCTACTCACACCCTGCTTGCCTATAGTTACCATTCGGTAATCCATTCAAATTACTGATCCAACAAATGGATTAATCCGTGGGTGAAATTACAGTTTTCATCAGCTAAGTATTCACCTCCTGCATTAACACAGCAACTTGTGGGTGATACCTCATATCCATCCCTAACAAAATCCCATGTCCATCTTACAAGGAAAAATGTATTTAATCCATTTCCAAGAGTCCCCATAGTCAAAAATTTCAGAACTGCCTAAAAGTTTAGATCTAAAGTTTTCTCTGAGACTCAAGACAAACTCTTAGCTGTGAGCCCTTCTAAAGATCAAAGCAAATTATATATATTTGACATATAATGGCACAGAGTAAACATTTTCATTCCAAAAGGGAGAAATAGGGGCCCTCAAGAGATGGGATCAAAACCTATCTGGGCAAACAAACTATATAGATCCACTTCCCGCATCTGGGACACAGTCAAGAGTAAAAATTTATTTTGACAGTCAGATGTGATCTCCAAAGGACTTGGCAGCCTCACCCCCATGACCTAGCTGCTTGCAGCCTACATCGCCTCCATCTTAGACTGGCTTGTCCACAGTCAGTATCTTTCCTCAGAAGACTTTCCACATTGCTGGCATTTCTTATTCCTGAGGATCTCCACTGAAGCTTCCTTCTCATAGGTTCATGCATAACATTCTCAGGAGCTGCCAGTAAGGATACCTACCATGATACATTTACCTGGCTTCCCAGACCTTCCTTTGAAATCTCAGTGGAAGCCTCCATGACCCCATAACTCTAGCGACCTGTATTCCTGAAGCAGCAGCAACACATGGATGATACAAGTGTTGCTGCCAGCTCAAGGCTACAGTGGCCTCAGATACGTAGGCAGCTGAGTACAGTGAAATGAATCCCAGGGGAACAACTGCATAGTCAACCCCACCACCCTTGAGCCCACCATGGGTGTGGTCTTGATGATTTCTAAGATGTACTTCAGGCACCTTTCCTATTGTCTCTGTGCAAATCACTTAACTTCTTTTAGTGGCAGTAATCTCTTTAGCAACCATAAATTCCAATGTTACTTGTGGTTCTTCTCTGGCCAAACCAAGTTTTTCAAATCTTTCATTTTGGCATTTTGCTCCCAATTCTCACAGTAAACCTGGATAAAAGCTAACAGCAACATCATACCACCATCTGAATGCTCTGCTTCCTTGCCATTCCCTGTGCCAGATTAATTAGTCCATTACCTTTAAATTCAGCCTCAGTCTCAGAACATGGGGAAAATGTAGACAACTTCTTTACCAGAATATGACATAAATGGCCACTAGTCCAATTTCCAAGTCCTTGTTCCACTCTAAAACTTCATGAGCAGTTTTACTTCCCACATTCCTATTCTGGTCTTCCAAACTCTGCTTCCAACATTCTAAGGATTCTCTATCCTGCATCTTCAAACTTCTCCCACTCCTCCTACAAACTAGTTCCAAAGGCTTCTGAACCACATGCTCAGGTTAGTCACAGCAACAGCCCCACTTCTTATTACCAATTTCTATAGCAGTTGCCTTTTCTTCACTGTGACCAAAATACCTGACAAGAAAACTTAAAAGAGTCAAAGTTTATTTTGATTCATAGTTTCAGAAGTTCAGTCCATGATTGGTCAAATCCTTTGCTCTGGGCCCAAGGTGAGGCAGAACACCATGGCAAAAAATATATATATATATGGTGGAGAAAAGCTTCTCAGTTTATAACAGCCAGGAAGCCCAGAGAGAGCAGGAGGAGTTAGGTACAAAATATATAATCCCAAAGTCACATTGCCTGTGACCCACTTTTGTCAGTCATTCCCCACCTGCCTACAATTACCACCCAGTAATCCATTCACATTTTTGACCCATCAAAAGGATTGATCTTCTCATTAGGTTATAGCATCATAATCTAATCTTTTACCTTCTGCATTGGCACATGAGCTTTGGGTCATACCTCATAGCCAAACTATAACACCTAGCAAGCTATTATTCTGCTGGCAATGAATCTACAGTATCTAGTTTTCCAAATACAGGTATTCTGTCCTTACAATTTGAAATGATTTAGCAACCTGATTCTCTGTCTTCCATGGTAGCACACCCCTGTAATAATGAAACGGTGCCTCCCATTCTATTAATGGAAATGCTGAGCTTACTATCAAACCTAGATTATATGATACCCAGAGATCATTTTTAACATCTCCTCTTCTATCTGACAAAACTACTTTCAAGAATGATCCTAAAATGAAAGAAAGAATATTAATGGTCAGAAAAGACTTGTAGGAAGTTAAAATTTTTATTTTATTATGCAGGTGATTGCCCAGTAACTAATAGGTAGATTTTAATGAAACTGCAAAAAGCATAATTTAAGTAACTACTAATTTGTACTACTGATGTTACTTTTTGCTTGTTTTAAAACAATTATTGATTCATAAAGAATTAAATTTAATTTTAATGCTATTATTCTATATTGGAAAAAAATCACATTGGAAGTAAAATTCATATTTACCAGCCAAAAACTTTGCAGTTCGTGTTTTAAATTTTAAACATGTATTTCAACTTAAGAGGTTCTATGAGAAGATGAAGTTGAAATAATTCAAGGTCTAATTCATTGTTTTTATAAGCACTTTATCATTTCTCTTTTCAAATCTATGGTTTAAAACACAGAAATATGTATTACTATCATTACACAAATAATGCCTGGAGTAAACGCTAGCATTCTGAATCTCTAACAAACTTCTTGAAACATATATAGCTGACTTCATATGTGTTGGGAAACCAACTGTATAACTGGGCGTTTTCTAAATTAACTTCTATGTAAAAATAATGCATATTAAGGCATAGTAAAAGCAGGCTAATTCAAAGCTTACATATATATTGTTAAAATTCGGTATTATAATTTTTAGAAATTAGACCAATAAAAATTGTGTCAAGAAATATTTTATTGCTGACTTTGTTTAAAACGTCCAGAAATTGTTATAATAAAACCCACATACTCTTAGTGAGTTTTATTATTGTCTTTAGCTTCTTCTCTCAGGTTGATCACTTCACTACCTCCAATATGGGTATGCCACTAGCTCAGATGCATGTTCAACACTCACCTACCAAATATATGTGTGATGGAGTGACTTTTCCTTGAAGGCATAGGATATTAACTCTTCCCTACCAAGTACAAGTTAACTCTTTGTTGAGATATTTCTTCACAGGAGAAATGCCAGTTTTCTGACACTACATAGCAGTTCCGTAAAATGTCCATTTGGAACTCCAATGCACCACCTCCAACAGCAAAAGATGGAAGTATGTGCCTACTTTGGGGATTGTCAACTTAATGATTTGTCCAAATCGCAACAGCACGTATACAATAATAAATATCAGATGCCATGACCTGTCATGTGACATAAGGATAGCTCAAGTAATTGCCCATCCAAAAAATGTTGGTAGGAGTCCAAGTCCTTAGAGCAATATTAATATTGCACTTTACACAAAACTTATAACTGATTGTGAACATGTTGTTTAGCTATTTTACTGAAAATCATGCCCAGCACAATAATAAAATAGTAATGACATGTAAGGTCTCTAATATAAATGAACAAATGAACAAAAATTAATTCTATAATCTGCAAAACATAGCTAGCAAGTACAAGAGAAAGAAATATGGTGGAAAACCATAATACCAAATGAAATCTATTATTAGGAAATGGATGAGAAATTAACAATAGTTTATTTATAAAGGAAACTCATTTAAATTTGTGAAACACTAATTTTTTTGCATTTGGATTTTGTAACCCACACATGAATTTACTTCTGTTCTATAAAACATTAAAAATATAACTTTTACCTAACTTTGTCTATAAATTCATTGTACATAATGTATTAGTTACAAAATACACAGGCCCAAGAGTAGCAACAACTAAAACAATAGTTATTGAAAAGTAGACAGATTCGGGGCTGGTGTTGTGGCTCAGTGGGAGAGTACTTGCCAGCATGTGTGAAGCACTGGGTTCGATCCTCAGCAACACATAAAATTAAATAAATAATAAAGGTATTATGTTCATTACAACTAAAAAGAATGGATGCCATTCAACAAGCGTTTCTCTGAATTTTGCTTGCATCATCATCATGCACTAACTGAATCTGTGACCTCTTGAGTTCTTGGATATGCAGAGCATTCAAGGGTAGCTGATTTTTGTCCTACAAACATTTTATCCTTAAGTCTGAAAATGGCATAGATACTTCTTGATTCTCATTGCTTTTTCTCATTTTCTTTTTCTGTTGTTCTTCCACATTCCTAAAACATCCCTAAAGCGCTTTCCATGGGACTCTACTCCCCTGTCATGTTGCAATCATCTAGTGTCTGTCAGAATGTGATCTTACTATGAGCTTTTACCATTTCTTTGGAAGAGTCACTCCTTTTCCTTTAGTAAATATTGGGGCACCTGGAAGCTGTTCTTTTCTTCACTGCTTCTCTTATCATGTCTTCAATAACTATGAATTCAATGAAAACTCAATTCCTGGAAATTTACTTCTTTCACTTCCTCATGTCTAATGATCTTGCTTCTTTCTTATATCAGACCTCTCTACTCCATGTTCACACTAATAATAACTACGTCACTTCAAAAATGACAATTCTATGATCACATGTTTACTTGACCCCACCTTAAAAAACTTTGACCAAATCCCTATTTCACTGTTAATCAATCCATCATATCCTCACTTCCTTCTTGGAATACAACTTGCATTCCATTCTCATGGACTATCATTATAGCAATTCCTTTATCTATACCTAAGCTCTCCACCTGCTTTTATTCTATTGTAATTAGCAAATCCAAACCTCGTGTTAAGCATGATTCTACATTTTATCTCTGCTTTGTTCCAGAATCCTGAATACAAAGACCTATATCACCATAACTTTATTCCCACACACCACAAAGCTCCAAGACTGCTTAAAAATTCAACTGTGCTGCCCTAAACAATTTGCTCTCCCACTGTCTAAGAAAACTCCTCCACCTCTTGTCATTTATCTTCAAAATACTAACATCCTCTATCCCCTCCTTGCTTTCAACTATTAATCTTTATTTTCAGTATAAGAAATGACAAGAAAATGCACCAATTTCACGAAAGACACAACCTGCCAAAACTAACACATAGAGAAACAGATAATATGAGTAGGCATGATAACTATAACTTAAATCAATAATTAATAAGCCTCCAAAACAGAAAACTGTTGGCCCAGTTGGGAACCCTTAGTGAATTTTATCAAACATTTAAGGAAGAAATGTATCCATTTTTTACACTTTTAGACACAGAGGCAGAGGTACCACACTCCTTAATGCATTCTTTGAGGCCAGCATTAATCATATACCAAAGAAGACAAAGATATTACAAGATAACCATTTATTTTATTACAAGAATGGATGCTATGCATTAACCACAAACTAATCTCTTCCATAAATCTAAATGTGAATTTTTACGATAAAATATTAATGAATCAAATTCAACAAGGTATAAAAGAATTATATAGCATGATCAAGTGGGATCTAGACTAGATATGCAAGACTATTCCAACATTTGAAAACTCAATTAATGTAACTTACCACATTAACAGATTAAAGATGAAAAACCACAGGATCACATCAGTAGACACAGCAATCGAGACAACACCCAACACCTATTCATGATAAAATTTCTCAATAACCTAGGAATAGAGAACTTTCTCAACTTGTTAAAGAATCATTACCAAAAAAAAAAAAAAAACTACAAGTAATATAATATGTAATGATGAGAAATTTGGAGCTGTCCCACTAATATCTAGAATAAATTAAGTTTGCTTTTTCTCACTACTGCTTTTAAACATTGTTCTGGAAAATCTTAGTTAATGCAATATGACAAGAAAAGGAATTAAAAGTTATACAGATTGGGAAGAAAGAAAGCTATAATACTGACTTTTTCACATATGAAATAATCATTTATTTATTTAAATAACTAATTTAAAAACACTTGGAACTAATAAGTAATTACAGTGAGGCTGTAGGAACCATACAAAAGTCAGTGGTTTTCTTATGCCAGCAATAAACAACTAGAATTTGAAATTTTAAAATGTATAAATCATTTACTTCATAACACCCCAACATGAAATATATAGGTATAATTGCAACAAAAAATACAGAACTTATATATGGAAAACTACAAAACTCTGATAAAAAAATCAAAGAAAAATAAAGATATTTTTCATGTCAAAAGACAGGATGACACCACATTGTCAATATGTCAATTCTTTCCAAATTGATCTGTAGATTCAATGCAATATCACACACAGAAACTTACCTTGGAGATTTCAATATCTGACTATAGTTTTATGAAAAGGCAAAAGACTCAGAATATCCAACACAATATTGAAAAAGTACGAAATTGGAGAATTGGCACTACTTAACTTCAAGATTTACTCTAATACTACAATAATCAAGACAATGTGATATTGGCAAAAAAAATAAGACAAATAGACCAATGAAACAAACAAAATGGGGAGCCCCAAAATATACTCAAATGATTTTTGATAAATGAGCAAAGGCAATTCAGTGGGGAAAAAAAGAGTTTTTAAAAAAAATGCTGCTGGAAAAACTGGTCATCCTTGCATGCAAAAAAATCAATCTAGACCAGTACCCTTTATCCTTCACAAAAACTAACTAACAATGGATCATAGACTTATATGTAAAGTGAAAAACTACAACACTTCTAGAATATGACACAGAAAAAAATTTAGGTGAACTTGAGTTTGGTGATAACTTTTGTATACACAGTACCGAAGGCACAATTTATGAAAGGAAGAATTATTAAACTGGACCTTATTGAAATTAAAAGTTTCTATATACAAAAGACACTATCAAAAGATAGTTAAATGTCAAAGACTGAGATAAAATATTTTCAAAAGATATATTTAACAAAGAACTATTATTTGAAACACAAAGAATTCATAAAAATAAAAAGCAACCAATTTAAAAGTAAGCCCCAACAGATAGAAATTTTACCAAAGAACATTTACAGGCAACAAATAAACATAAAAAAATATATTCTGTATCATATGTCATCAGAGAAATGAAAATTGAAACAATGGTATGCCATTACATACCTACTAGATTGACTAAATCCCCATCCCTAAAAGCATGAAATGGTGGTGAGAATATGCTCTCGTTCACAGCCAATAGTATGCAAAGTGGTAAAGAAAATTTGACAGTTTCCTACAAAGTTAAACATCCTCTCACCATACAATCCAGCAAGTTCTCTCCTTTATATTTACCCTCAGGAGCTGAACATTTTGTCCACAAAATCCTGCACATGAGCATTTATAGCATTTTTTTTCATAATTGACAAAATTTGGAAGCAATCAAGATGCCCTTCAGGAGGTAAATAAACCATGGTACATCCAGAAAATGGAATATTACTCAGTGAAAAGAAATGAGCTATCAAACTATGAAGAGAAAGAAACTTAAACGCATATTACTTAGTGAAAGCAGCCAATATGAAGAAGCTACATACAATATGATCCCACCTATATGACATTCTGGAAATGGGAGAGCTATGAAGACAGTTAAAAAGTGGCTGCCAGGGACAAGAAAGGAGGCAGTATAACATTCATCAATATCCCCCTTACTCAGTCCTTTGTCCTATTTTCTTCTCTATGTTCACTCACCTCCAAGATATTCTTATTGAATTACATGATTTTAAGTATCACCTAACCATAGCTGCCGCGTCCGGCTAACAGAGCCGAGTCCGGCGAGGGACGGCGGGGTTAAAAATACACAGGACACCAAGGTTCTTCATCCAGGAGGAAGCGTGTGTGCGCTTTATTGCCAAATTTGTTCCCCTTATATATCTTTTTAACAGCTGCGGGAAATCACTCAAAAGTGAGGAGGGAAGAGTAATAACTGCGTCCTTGGGTTACCGTCACGTCACCGTCCCCTATCAGGAGGCTCGAACAGGTCAAGATGTTCCCGAGAGACACATATGCTCGAGGCAGATAAACAGGGAACCGCAAGCCCGAGTCATGGCCTCCTGAGCTGGCCACATTGACATGCATAACAAAGAACTGGGGGTTGAGTCCCCAGGGGCCAGGGCGGGCCTGCTACCAGCACATAGCTGCACTTATATCCATATCCCAAACTCTACCTGAGCATTTAATTTGCAAATGTACCTTAATATGTATAAGACATCTTCACTGAAATAGCAAATAAGCATAGCAAACAAAACATGGTTTGCCTATACAGTGTGCACGCACGTGCACACACACACACACACACACACACACACACAATGCACGCACTGATACTTACTCCTTCACCACATTTCTTCACCTTATTAATTGGCAAATGGACATCAAAATGTACCTCAAGCTGTGTGTGGTGGTGCATGCCTGTGATCCCAGTGGCTCAGGAGGCTGGGGCAGGAGGATCATGATTTCAAAGCCAGCCTCTGCAAAAGGAAGGAGCTAAGCAACTCAGTGAGACTCTGTCTCTAAATAAAATACAAAATAGGACTGGGGACATGGCTCAGTGGCCAAGTGCTCCTAAGTTCAATCCCTGTTACCCAGCCCCCCAAAAGGTATCTCAAGTTCAATATTTTCATCACAACATTATTACCAACCATCATTTTTTTTCTCACCAAATTCACAATATTAATATTCTACCTGGTCATAGCCTCTCATGGTTGTAGTCCATTCTCTACATAGAATTCAGAGTTTTCCTTTAAAAATGTAAAGCATAGCACCTCATTTCCCTGTTCAACACTCTCCAATAACTTTCACCACACTGACAAGTAAATCCCACATTCTTAAAAGGAATGTGTCATATCCTACATGGCCTCCTCTGAATATCTTTTCAGTACAATCTCCTATCATTGATCCCTCACACAACCACTTTAACTCCATACCAAATTTGGAAAAACAAAGACAAGGGTTTGAAATTATTTAAAGTCAGAAGCTTAGAGGACAGGGCAAGCAGAACTGGGTCTAAGTCCTCTGGAGAAGTGAGCGAATGCAAGGAGATTCAAGGTTTGCTCTGTGAGCTTTGGAAAAACTGCAATTGGAGTCATCTGTGGATGCCAGAATGAACTACCAATGTCAAGCCATTGAGCTCATGTTGACAGGAGCCAAGAGAAAAGACCAAATGGTTCTTCATATTCCAAACTCCAGTCTCCATCTAAGAATATATTCTAATAAAACAAGTATATACAAGTGTTTGTTTACTGTTTGTCCTCCTTACAGAACTTTGAGTGTCATTACTGTTTGGTCCACCATTACCTGCCTAAATTTTGGCAATCATAAGAATGAATTCACAAAGAAATGAATAAGTTGTATTCATTTAATCAACTTACCAGAGTAAACCGGAGGAATTTTGGGATGGTAAGAAAAGGCTCCACCCAGAAGAGGCAATAGTTATGGGATAAACAAGAGTTTTTCAGGTGGTCCACTGGGTATTAATAACTATGTGCTGGCAAACTTTGTAATGATTTTATTATGGTATGTTTATGGGAATATTTTAGGCTTCTTCATAAACTAACAGCAAATTTGTTTTCATATTTTCTCAATCTTGCTTGAAGTCTTCTTATAAGCAGAAAACTGAACTTATAAAAAGTAAAATCCCGTGAATTTCAAAGCACATAATGTGCACAATATACTTTGAGTGGTCTCCTTCTAAGATTTGTAATTTTGTAAATGAGTTTGATTTTAGAGAAATACATTCCTATCGTTCATTGTCCATGGGAATGTAGGTTAGACATTCTGGCTAATTTCGAACAACTACATCATCAGAGCCTAACTGCCTCTCAAAGAAAAAAAAAAAGTTTTACTTTTTAACCTTCTTTTTCATACTTTAATTGTGACATTTTGAATTCAAATGTGATTCAAAAAGAACAACATTTCCCCCTTCTTTCACTGAACAATATTTCATACAAAAGTATATGTTGGCATGGATGTAAATACAGGTCCAAGGATCAAACTGAAAGTTGTCGGTTAGTTAATCATTCTGACGTGAAGAAGTGACCTAACACATACACACCTTTTCTTATTATATATCACCTTCCATTGTTAAGCCTAATTATACAAAAGAAAAAAAATGTTTGAGGCCAAATAGCACAATGCAATTGTAAAATGTTGTCTTATTCCAGAGATCCTCTAAATGTATAACATAGGAAGGTACTAGTAAAGTTAAAATAATGAGAGGAAGAGATGATTTAAAAGTAATAATGCATATTTCTTCAGTACATTTGGTCAGACTTCCAAATGGCCCACTCCGCATCTTTTTTTCCCAAATGCTAGTTTCCTTCTGTAAATCAATTCCATGTGATAAGCTTTAAAAAAGTGACCTGCGCTATGTACCAAAGCATTAAACATAATTTGAAATTTAAATGGTTCCAAAGAAATTGTAGCACATTAGATTGTGTTCAACATTTACTGCTGTTATGTAGTCCATTTACATATGGCAATAAAAGACAGTTAAACCATTAAATTACATGACTTTCCCAGAATTGCTCTTCAATTATGATAAAATTAAGTTTTTGTGTCCTATTTATAAATATGGATAAGTAGCCAATACATTGCAGATACCATTGTACTATGCCCAAGTTTAATTTTCAATGGTTTCCTCAGGGCTTTGGCCATTTATTGATATGGGCTGATAAATGTGGGAAAGAGAGAGAGAGAGAGTGTGTGTGTGTGTGTGTGTGAGAGAGAGAGAGAGAGAGAGAGAGAGAGAGAGAGAGAGAGAGAATGTGTTTGTGTGTATATAAGCTGCATAAGATTATCTGTAAGGAATAAGGAAACTATGTCATCCCTTGAAAAATAACAGACATAAGATAGGATTTAACTGTGTTAAGGACAAATTGGTTTTGAGAAAATGAAAATTTGAAATTGCCAACAAGGAAAATGAAGGACATTCTCAGGAAAGCATTCTAATTTTCCTAGTTGAAGGGTGTTTTTTGGCTTGTTGAAGGGTGTTTCGGTAGGGTAATGGTGGGAGGGTCTGTATTGATTTTTTAAGAAAGATATCAATTCTCAGTGATTTGGGGGCTTTTGTTTTTATTGTTGTTGTTGTTGTTAGCTATTTTCAATTACAAAAAGTCAGAGTCCTGTTATACTGTAATGTCATATGACGAGAAAATGGTTTCCAGCAATCACCCACACATGACTTCTTGGCTGGTACTTCTGCCTGTTTAAGCTATTTGAATCCACTACACAAACAATAAGGTCTCCACTCCACTTAAGCTTTAATCACATTTGGACTAATCCCTCTTAATTGCAAATTCCTTTCTTGACCAATTTAAAAACTCAGAAAGTAAATAATATCAGTAATAAAATCAAATTATAATCTGTAATGTTTACCAAGATGACCAAGTCCAAGAGAGAACCTACAATTTTAACCATGCAAAATATGTGAAAGGACTTCTTTCTGTCTTTGATTTAGCTATTTTACCTCCACATCGATACAGCATGTATCAGGGCAGAGCGTTGGCAACATTCATTCTGGTGAAATTGCAAAGAGTACATAGCCAATTGGGAGATCTTAAGCCAAAAAGACTGACTTGTGTTTGTTGTTGAATGCTGAATTAATCCTGGCTAAAGCAAGTTTATGGCTTAGTGCATACAAATAAATGATGTACTGGAGTCTGTGATTATTACCAGTGAGACAAAAGTACATTTTAATTTATGATTCTCATCTCTGTGTTAATTCTCATCAATACCATGATTTGAACCAAGAACTCTGGCCCACGTGGACATGTGCATCTGTTACATCCAACACAGGCCCGTTCATTTCTCCCATGGAACGTTTGGCAAAGGGAAGAAAAGAACCTCCATCAAAGACTTGGACACCATCATCCACACCTGTTTCCAGTTGAAACCTGCTGAACCAATTTCTGTTTTCAAAACTAATTGAGAAAGTTAAGAAGTTCTGCAGCAGACTGAGAAACAGAGAGAGGCTGTCCTGCCCACTGGGAAGTTGGGTAATGTACTTCATGGAAATGCCATTAAAAAAAAAAAAAAAAAAAAAAAAAAAAAAGAACAGTTTTCTGCTACTACAGCAGCCAGAGATTGTGGCCAAAATTCCATCAGTGCTCCGACTTCCAGTCTGTTCTCTGACCAGAGGGAAGATGCTCCCCATCCTAATGAGACTGGTGACCCTGGAGGAGCTGTACAGTTTAGCATAAGGAAGCCAGGGATGGAAAACACAAGCTTGCCAACCCTAATAGGGGAATAGAGCTGCTTCCGACTCATGCTAGAGTCACAAAAGGGCGCTGAGACTTTAACAAAAGTGGTGACAAAATGTCCAGAGAGACAGTTTGATCACAGATCTTATCTGGCAGCTCTCCCTTCACTTCTGGCTTTAGACACCAGATAAAGATCTTTGCTTCTCCCTCCTTCATGTCTGATTTTGGGCAAGGTTTACCCCATTGCTGGCCTTCCTTTAATTTGACTGACAATCTAAATTCTGTCTACATGCACAATCAATTTTACTATAGTTTTTGGATTAACGAACAACTGCATTTTTTAACTAACAAATGACAGCTACTGCACGTATTAACCACAATGAAACCGCTAAATTAGAGTCAGGGGTAATTTGCATTGTACCTTAAAATAGAGTTTTCATCCTTTCTACTACATGGAATAAATCACTAAATTATCTTGCAGCTTGAAAGACAGTACACTAAATGCAGGGTTTCCCAAACTTTATTGTACACTGGGATCATGAAGAATCTTAAAAACATACTAATGCATTGCTCCAAACTCAAATATTCTGATTTGCTATTGTTATGGAATACGTAATAGATGTTAAGATTTTTAAAAATTCTCCAAAGGATATGAATGTGTTGGTAAATTTGGGAACCACAGTCCTAGTGACTAAGAAAATAAGTCCTATTCCTTCCCAAGATCAAATTCAGCTCTTCCATTTACAAAATGCATGACTTTGGAAAAATTATTTTAGCAGGTAATAGTGATATTGATAAGATATCAAGTAGTTTGTGTGTGAGAGAGAGAATTTAATACAAAAACACAAAAAGTGCATTGTATGTAGTAAGCATTCAATAAATATTTCAAAAAGAATCACTCAAAACATTTGAGTACCAATGTTCTGTAAACAGAAGCCTGTTTACATGATTTTCTTATAACTTTCTTAGACTAATCCCATTCATTTGAAACATATTTAGTGAATAATTTGCATTAGTTTTCTATGGCTGCCATAACAAATTACTATAAACTTGTGGTTTTTAAAACAACACAAATGTTCTACCTTACAATTTTATAGGTCAGAAGCCTGACATAAGACTCACTGAGCTAAAATCAAGGTGTTGGCAGGGCTGTGATCCTTCCTGTAGACTCCAGGGGAGAATCTGTTTCCTTGCCTTTTTCAGTTTGTCAAGGCCCCCCACCTTCCTTGGCTCATGACTCGCTTTCTCTACCTTCAAAGCCAGCAACATTGCATCCCTCTGAGCCTTTTTCCATAATCACCTCTCCCAATGTCCAACCCCAGTTGAGAAAGGTCTTGTGATTTTAAATACTCCTGTGATTAAATTCGGCCCACGTGGGTAATAAAGTCTAATCTCCCCGTCTCAAGGCCGCCACCCCCAATCACAGCTGTAAAATTCCATTTGCCACGAAAGCTAACATTACAAGGATTGCTGTGTGGACATCTTTGGGGAGTCATCATTCTTCCTATGAAAGAGGTACTGTGACCTTGCATCATATTCTTTTTAAATGTTTACTTGAAAGGACAAATTCTTTTACTCCAAAAAACCTACTATAAATTTTTCATTTTGCAAAATGATCTTTAGCTCAAATATTATTGAAATTAATATAAAATCTGAACCACTCATGTCTTTCCTTGCTACCTAGTAATTGATAATGTAATAAGCAGTTAACCAAATCACTTCTATGAAGAGAAAATAGTGACTCTGCACTAACTTGTTGAAGTTAACTATTATTTTATCTTAGGATTTAGATAAAGATCTTTTAACTCACTTTCCCTCAGAAATTTTTAAAGTTGCCAGATTCCCTTTCCACTGTAACAGCACTTTACTTCTGCAGATTCCAAACACTACCCCAAGCCCCCACCAAAAAGCCACTTGAGCAAAAATAAATAATGAGATCCCACCCGGGTTGATCTTGTTTCCTGACACTATTTGCACCTCTCTGGATAATACATCATTTCTCTGCAACACCAATTGACCCTGAAAAGTCTGGGCAAGTTCCCAGAAACCTGTGAGTTAGCCCACACATTATGTAGGAGGGAATAGGTATTACAACCTGGAAAGGCTCGCCTGAGCAAATGTCCTCTGTCTAGCCAATGCCTCACCTTGAAACACACAGCCTGACATATTTTCTTGGACATTAACATCTGCCCATGATGCTAGGAAAGACTAGATTGACCACACCATGAAGTTCAGATTAGCCACACACCTAACATTCTCAGTCCTTCTTTATCTAATGCAGTTTTAGCTTATTATAATGGCTAACACCTCCTTTCCTCTTACTCTGCTCCTATCCTCCTCTCTGAAGTGATTTCTAACAGCCTATCTTCCTTCCACTCAAGGAGTGGTAGAGCAGGAGAGTCGGGCCCATGCAGTCCTAAGGTGGTGGAGGGATAACAGGGAGATAAGACTAGATAGACCGAACACAGCCAGATGACAGAAGGCTCTGGATGCTGAGCTGAGGGGTTGCAGAATGATTCATTAAATGATAGGAAGCCACCAAAGGCTCCTGGGCAGAGGAATGACACAGAGATAGTAGTATTTTTGAAAGAACAGTCTGACAGTGCCAGGTGTCATGACTTAGGATCCAAGAGAAAATAAAAGAAGACAGTTAGGAAACTATCACAAGAACCAAGTCGCAGCTGATAAGAGTCTGCCAGAGTGTGACAAGGTGTGTGAAGCAGGAGCAAGGAAAAATCCAAGAGACATCGGGGAAGGGAGAATCTTTGGGGTTTAGTGATTTATTTTATATGGGTGACAAATTCAAGAGAGACTTCAAAGATGACTTTAAAATGTAAACCTATGGCAATAGAAAGATGGTGGTACTGATGACGTGGGTTAAAGGACCAGGAAGGTAATTTTACTTGAAACTTGGAATTTGAACGGTAATTAACAGTGCTTATGTTACTCCCTGATTAAAACCCATCATAGCTTCTCATTACAGTTAGCATAAGGTGTGACTGCTTAACGTGGTCCACATCTCCATAATCTTATCTCTCACCATTCTTCTGATAACAAATATATCTAAGTACATTGCTTAGGCCAAATTATTTTGTGTACATCTTGCAATTATTCCAAGAAATGTGGAATGTTATACATAGATTTGATTATACACACACACACACATATACACACACACGTGTGTTTTTCTGTGTTAAGTCTTTCTCTTTTTCTTTGAGACAGGAGCTGTGAGAATGACATAGCCTTATGATGGCTAGTGGCCAACCTAGCAATCAGATGTAGAAAGTCTTTCTGAGAATAAGACCAAGCAGAGGCAAACAGAACCAGGAAATGGAAAAATAAAGACAGAGACCTGACACCCCATACATCTCTAGATTTGGCCAAGCCTGACTACATTGACCTCTTGGACTTCCCAGTTATCCAGAACAATCAATTCCCTGTTTAAGTCTTGACTTCTATAGCTTTCATCCCAGAGTCCTGACTGTTCTGCCTTCTCGAGGCTACTCATTCACATGGAATATTTTTTCCTATCCTCTTTCCCAAATTTTCGCCTGTCACTGGGACTCAGACTTCATAATACTATTTCAAAGAGCCAAGTCCTGAAGAACCATTCCACATTAGGTCCCTATTTACTGTTCTCTTAAATGATCGTATTTTCCTTGAGAGTTCTTAGTATAATGGGTAGTGATGTATTTATTTGCCTTTATTTATTTAAGAGCTGTCTTCCTTGATGTTACCCCACATAGAACCTTCTGTACCTTCCTGAAGTCCCACTGGAATGATAGTAATGAGAGCTTTTAAGATATAAATCCAAATTTTTAAAAATGTGACAAAATGTTGAAAGGTAGAAGATGGAAGAGCAGTAATTAACCTCACAGACCCAGAAAAACTGAATTCTAAGCCAATATGAGGAAAGGCTGAGAAAGCCTAATCTATACCCTGGAAGTCCCAAAAGACTCAAGAATACTTACACCAGATTCCTCTAAGTGTAGAAGGCAGGGGGGAACCCCAGTCCTTTATGGAAACAGAACTTCAGAAATTCTCTCCCAACCAACAGATGGGGAAAGTCTAAAGTCCTCCAGGCTGGATGACACCAGGCATAGTTGGAGCATGGGGTACAGTATGAAATCCAGATGATTAGGTGTACATTTTCTAAGTAAGTGCAAAAATAGTCTTCTTCCTTGATATGGAAAGGGGAATTATACTTCATGTAGAAAATCAGTGATTCTTTTATGTGGAATTGGGTCTGTCCAGTAAAAAAATCTGTTGACACTGTCCTTACGCGTTGTCCAACTTAATGATCCAACTTAAATCACACCCTAGAAAAGCCCCACCACAGGCTCAGACTTTCCTATCAAATCCTCAGTGTCTCCCATACACAAAAGCAAGCAAACAAGATTCTCCAGTCCTTTGAGGACAGCCAAATGGAAATATGAAAAACTTAAGGAGACAACAAACAATGCAGACATATGAAAATTTTTATAAATAATCATTATTAAAATGCTGAAAAAAACATAAGGAGATACAAAAGACACAGTAGTGGGGGGAAGAGACAGAAATAAATAAAACACTTCAAAATTTTTTTTTAAAAAGTAGAAATGAGAAACTCACTATATAAACTAGAATAAATTTTGAACACTTTTTACAGAGTTAAGTGAAAGGTAAAAAAAGTAAAAAATGGAATAGGAAAGGTATAATACTTAAAAGATCATTTCACATACACATAATAAGAATCCCAGTTTATAAAAAACAAACAGCATAGAATATATAAACAAAATTTTCAGAGAGATAATTAAAAAAGGTTCCCAAAATGTCAAAATGACTGTTAGAATGAATGACACAGATCTATAGCAAAACAAATCATGATGAAATTCATGAACTGGGAACTGGGAATGGTGAGACATTACTAAAAATTTTATATAAAAAGACCAGATACATACAAAACATCATTTGTACAATGGCATTGAACTTCTCAAGAGCAACACGGAAGCAAAAGACAATGAAATACTATCTTCAAAACCCTAGTCAAATAGTTAATAAATGTGAAGATAGAATAGACACCTTTTTAGACTTACAGAGTCTAAATTAAAAAAATTATTTTCATCTTTTCTCAAGAAGATACATTCTGCTCAACTGAGGGAATAAACCAAGAAGGAGGACGATCTAGGAAACAGGAGATCAAACACAGGAGAGTGGTTGAAAGACTTCTCAGGACTGTGCTGTACAGGGAGAGGGAAATATCAATTCTGCAGCAGCTTGAGGTTGCCCTAAACAGGAAAGAGAAGATGCAAAGATTCTGAAAAAGACCTCATGAAATGGCATTGATGAATTCCCAACTGCTTTTGAATGTGATTGAGAAGAAACTTATTAAGGGAGAGAATAGAGATAAATTAACTATAAGTACATGAAAAACTGTGAAAATAAAGATAAAAATTATTATTATTATTGTAATTATTATTATTATTATTATTATTATTATTATGTTGTTGTTGTTGTTGCTGTTGTTGTTAATCCAAAAAAGAAATAAAAGTTGCACAGAAAAAGAAAATAATAATAAAAGCAAAATTCCCTAATAGTTCCCTGGTGCTTATTTGATAACATTTGTTCTCTTTATATTTAATGACTTATTAAGCATTTTTCATCACAACAAACCAATGTTGCAGGTACTCTGATTACTCTCCCTTCAATTGAAGAAATCAATACAAAGAATCATTAGAGTTTACCCAAATACCCTAATGGTAAGCGCTGTCCTTAGGCTTTGAATCTAAGCTTCCTGGCACTAGAAGCACTTTTCTTAAGTATTTCTCCACGTTGCTCAAAATAATCTTAGGATATTATCTATCTCTACTGTAAGTAGCACTTTCACAGTCAAATATAAACATTGATTATTCACTTAATTCAAATTACACAAAAACTACTTTGGAAGAATAGGGAATAATGTGTATAGGCATGATGTGATACATGTGAAAGAAAGCGGAATCTTCAGCATCTAGGTGGAAAGTCAATAGCTAATACTTTTTGAAAATGGAGAGAAATAAATAGCAATATAAGCATAGTCTTCAGAGATTTGTAGATAAATGCCAACAAGCATCAGCTGAAATAAATGAAAGAGGTTTCAGAAGCAGGAAATGGTAGGATATGGAGGGTTTCCTTCGGGGAATTAATTATTTCAAATTTTGTATTAACTATTTCCCTCTGAAAACTATGTGCTTGTATAATTTTGATTTTTTTTTAAGCCACTGCCATAGATTTTAGTTAGTATCACTAAGTTGGTACTTAAACCCATGGGTATGGGTTAATTCTCGAAGTGAGTAAAGAGAAAAGGTTCCACACCAATAGGTGGAAAGCCTAAGGAACAAGAAGCAGCCAAGAAACAGGAGCAAACTAAAGAGAAAAATCAAAGGACTCCAAGAAGTCCAATGACCTTGAAAGCAAAGGAGGCAAAAGCCCTGGGAAGGAAGGACTCTGAACAGAAACCAAAAGGAGAGAGAGACAGCCAAGGAGCATTACAACTAAGCAGAAATTACTGTAGGTTACAAACAGAAGACTAGAGCAGTTCAGTAGTGATTTGGGAACAAAGGCCCCCTTGTGAGAGATTATGGCAGGAGTTATTGGAGAGACATCATGTGGGATGAGGACAGATCATAGTTGTCATTGTAGCAATGAACCTTAAAGAAGTCTGGCATGGAAGCACCCTACTCAAGAGGTATCTGGACAATGCAATAATTTTTCCTGAAGTATTCTGGCAATGAAGCAGTTGCCCCTTCTGAAACAGGGAAGCAATTATTGGCAGGTAACCATTATTGGCAAAAAGATTGCTGACATGAGAAAAATGACATGGTTAATTTCTGTGCCATTTTCAATTATGCCAAAGCAAAGAAATTGCAATATCTAGAAAATGATATTTCCATGCCCATCATTTAAATTCTAGCCAGATAGTGTCCTGAGAAAGTGGTCTTTTTTGCTTTTGATGACAAATGCACAGTAGCAAAGGCTTCCTTCCCAGTACTGATAAGTCAGTGATTGTCAGTTACATGAAGAAAAGGACAAGCTTTGGGGCAGAACCTCAGCCAGCTCAGTGTTAGATCTGAAGATGAGAGGAAGATAACCATTTAATTTCAAGAAGGCACCAAGTACAAGCTGAAGAAGAGAGAAGCTACCTGGCAGCATTAAAGTGGAGACTTCGGAATGCAATTTTATTCTGAGGGAGGGCAGATGAGAGCATGCTCAGTGCTCAGTTCTCAGGGCCAGCAAAACAGGCTTGTGACAGGAGATGAAAGCATCTGTACCTCCTCTAGCAACTACAGAAAGTTTCTTGTTCTTTCATCTTCTAGTCAGCTGACTTGTCAGTCATCTGTCAGAAGCAACTGCAAATTATACATTCTGATATGTGAGCATTGCAAGCCAGAGTGCTATTTTGTTAAAGGAGAGGAAGTCAGAAAATGTAGATTGGCTTCCAGTTATACATTGCCATGTAAATTTGAATTATGCATTCAAGTTTTTTTTTTAATTTTTTATTGTTGGCTGTTCAAAACATTACATAGTTCTTGATATATCATATTTCACACTTTGATTCAAGTGGGTTATGAGCTCCCATTTTTACCCTATATACAGATTGCAGAATCACATCAGTTACACATCCATTGATTTACATATAGCCATACTAGTGTCTGTTGTGTTCTGCTGCCTTTCCTATCCTCTACTATCCCCCCTCCCCTCCCCTCCCCTCCCCTCTTCTCTCTCTGCCCTCTCTACTGTCATTCATTTGTCCCCCTTGTATTATTTTTCCCTTTCCCCTCACTTCCTCTTGTATGTACTTTTGTATAACTCTGAGGGTCTCCTTCCATTTCCATGCAATTCCCTTCTCTCTCCTTTTCCCTCCCACCTCTCATCCCTGTTTAATGTTAATCTTCTTCTCATGCCT
>NW_026000068.1:29971563-30001375 GCF_001458135.2 Marmota marmota marmota
TTCATTTCTCTAACTTATTGATTTAGGTTCTTTTTGCTCTTTCTCTCTCTCTCTCTCTCTCTCTCTCTCTCTCTCTCTCTCTCTCTCGTAAGCTTGCCTAAGGGCTTATGAATCTTCTTTATTTTTTTTCAAAAAACTAACTTTTTTATCGTTTATTTGTATTACTTATTTTATTGATTTTGGCTCTAATCTTAATGATCTCTTCCTTTTTCTGCTTTTGAAAATGGTTTGACCTTGCTTATCAAGGGCCTTATGTTTCACCATTAGTTTGTTTATTTGAGATTTCCAAATTTTTTATGTAGACACTCATAATTATAAATTTTCTTCTAGAACTGCCTTCATAGTGTCCCAGAGGTTTTTCTTTGTTGCATCACTATTCTCATTTGACTCTCAGAATTTTTGAGTTTCTAACCTGTTTTCTTCTGTCATGCATTTATCATCTAAATGTGTATTGTGTTTATGCCATTTCTGTAGGTTATTTTGGTGCTTATTTCTAATTTCATTTAATTTGGCCATATTATATGTAAGAAATTATTATCATTACTTTTTGTTAAGAGCTGCTTTTCGTCAAGAGTATCCTGAATTATATCTATTTTGTAGAAGATTTCATGAGCAGTGAGAATTGTATTCAGCTATTGTTGAGTAAAATGTTCCATGGATGTCTGCTAAGTCCATTTGAATTTTAATATCTTTTTAGGTCCAAAGGGTCTTTACTGAACTTACATCTGGATGATTTATCTATTGGTGAGAGTGCTATCGCCTAGTATTAATATATTGGGGTCTAGTTGAGTCTTTAACTCAAATAGTGTCTGTTTTATGTAGTTAGTTGCACTAATATTTTGGGCATAAGTATATACTATTATTATATATTCTTTTGGAGTTTTTCCCTCTGCCATTATAAAGGGACCTTCTTTGTATCTTTTAATTACTTTTATCTTGAAGTCTGGTTGTTGGACATGACAATATCTGTGCTTCATATTCATACTATAACAGTTTCTGTTTTTTTACTTTCAGTCTGTAACTGTCTGCCTGTTAAGATGTGTCTCTTGCAAAGAATATATCCTGTTTTTGCAGAATCCATTCTGGCTGCTGATGTTTTCTAATTGGAGAGTTGAGACATTTTAATTCAATGTTATTATAGAGAGATATGTATTAATTCTTGTCATTTTTATTTATTACTAATGTTTAATTGGGTCCTACTTCTCATTTGCTTTGCTAATCTTCCAATGATCATCTGTTCATTTGTGAGGTCTGTGACTTGTTCCCCCCTTCTGTGTAAAGTATTTCTTTATATATTTTCTATAGTGCTGGCTTAATAGTCATAAAAAAATTCTTTCTGTTTCTACTTGTCTTGGAGGATTTTTATATATTCTTTAATTCTGAAGGATAGCTTTGCTGTACATAGCAATTTTGGTTGACAGTCATTTTCTTTCAGGTCTTGGAACACATTTATTCCAAGCCCTCCTGATTTTTATGGTGTTTGCTGAGAAATCAGAAGACATTCTGATATTTTTTTAAGGTGCTTAAAATTTTATGGTCATTCTGTATGTTAAATATTTTAATTACAATATGTAGTGAAAAGCTTTTTTTTTTTTTTAATTTATGTTGTCTATTTGGGGTTCTGAATGTAGCCTGTATCTGAATGTCAATCTCACACTCAATATCATATCTCTGAAAAGTTTATCCATGCCCTTAATTTGCATATCAAATTCCTCTTTAATTCCAATATTTTTTTTTCTCCAACAATTCTTAAACTTGATATTTATGTTATCCAAGAGTTCTTATATATTTTGACCATGGTTACTTATATTCTTTTCCTTAATACTGGCTGAATATTTAAGGCCAGTCATTTTGTTTTTCAGCTTTTTGTTGTTGTTGTTGTGCTGGAGGTTGATCCCAGGAACTTGTGCATGTAAGCCAAGCACTCTGACAACTGAGCTAAATTCCTAGCCTTGTTTTTTCAGCTTTTGGGATTCTGTCTTCAGTATGTTCTACATTATTAGAGAGCATTTCAAATGAACCCTTTGTGTGTGTGTGTGTGTGTGTGTGTGTGTGCCTTTCATTTCCAGGATTTCTACTTCTTTTTCAATAGTTCTATCTTTTTATTAAATTTAATGATATCCATTATTAACTTCCTTGCTTTACTATGTTCCCTTGGAATTCATTGATTATTTTTATTATCATTCTTATGAACAGTTTACCTGCTATTCCCTCCACTTCAATATATTTGAAGTCATTTGCTGGTGAATTATGAGCTTTAGGAGGTAATGTGTTGCCTTGTTGTTGTTTTTTTCATATTTCTTGTATTCCTAGTTTGGGTTTTATGCTTCTGTCCAGATACATTTCTTTTCCCCTCATGAGTGGGCCACTTTAGGACACAGCCTTCCCTTGGCAAAGTATCCTTGAGTGATCTAGATTGAGGGTATAGATGTGGTATCCATTCATTTTTGCTGTAGGAGTGAATGTGAGTGGGACCTGAGCCCTGTCCCCCACTTGTTCTTATTTGGGGTCTGGCCATTAGTTTGGGGATTTTTGTTTCTTTTACTCTTCGTATTAAAATGTTGCTGAAGTTTTGACAGTGGTTACTTTATGTGTGTGTGTGGAGGTACAATGTCTCCTGGGTGGTTTTACTTCAGCCGAAGTCTCTACCTTGTGAACTGGAAAAATGGAAAAATACTCTTTATTAAAGAAAATAAAATGTGTCTGGGAGGTAAAAGAAAGTTTAGAATATTCAAAATGTGGACAAAGAAGGCAGAAGAGATTTAGTAAGTGATACCTATAAAGAAGGAGAAGAAAAATAGGGGGAAAAAAGTTAAGGGAGACAGAGAGAATAAGAGAATTTGACTGTTGGTGAAAAAAGAAAGGAGAGAAAGAGAAACAAGATGTTTTAAAACTTCAGCCTTTTCACCACTGTGACTAAAAGACCTGATAAAAAAACAATAAAGAGAACAGAAGGTTTGTTTTGGGCTCATGGTTTCTAAGGTGTGAGTCTATAGATGGTGGATCTATTGGTCTGGGCCTAAGAAAGGGCAGAACAATATGTTGAAAGGATGTGGAAACCAGGTGCAGGGGGCACATGCTTGTAATCCAGTGGCTCTGAAGACTGAGGCAGAAGGATTCCAAGTTCAAAGCCAGCCTTAGCAACTTAGCCAGACCCTGAATAACTTATCAAGACCCTGTCTCAAAATAAAAAAAAAATAAATAAATAAGGGTTAGGGATGTGGCTCAGTGGTTAATCGCCCCTGGGTTCAATTTCTGGTGTGAAAAAGAAGAAGGGGGGTCGGGGAAGAAGAAGGAGAAAGAGGAAGGGGAGGAGGAGGGGAAGAAGGAGAAGAAGAAGAGTGGAGTAAGAAAGGGTGTAACAGAGGAAAGCAGCTCATGACATGGAACCAGGAAGCAGAGAGTGTTCCACTTACTGAAAAAAAAAAAAAGATTATATTTCCTAAAGTCCCACCCCTAGTGACCAATGTCTTCCAGCCACATCCCACATGACTACAGTTACCACCCAGTTAATCCCTGTCAGTGGATTACTGCACTGATTAGGTTTACTCTCTCATGACTTAATCGTTTCACTTTTGAACTTTCTTGCATTGTATTACACATGAGTTTTAGGGATACCTCATATCTAAACCATAACAAAAGAATAACAAAGTCGAAATAAACAAAACCCTAACCCTCAAAATAAAAGGAAAAATAATTATCATTAAAGAACCTAAAAATGAGAAAAAGAAAGAGAATATTGATATCTATGAACCACTCAGCACAGCAAAAAAANCATGTGGTTAGGATTTTATATAAGCGGTTTAAAACTGAGGGATACTGTAGATAGAACAATGAAGGAGGAGAAGGAGGAGGAAGAGGAGGAAGAGGAGGAGGAGAAGGAAGAGATGGAGGATGAAGAAGAGGAGGAGGAGGTGGTGCAGGAAGAGGAGGAGGAAAGAAAGAAAAGAGAAAAGGGATTCTTAATGAAAAATGAAAGAATCGTCTCCACTAAGGTGGTCAAAATGACAAGATGAATGGGGATGAATGGTCACTGCCTATGTATGACTCTCTTTTTGCTTTCTTCTTGGGCTATTAGTCTATGGAGAAGGAGGGAGGGAGGAAGAGAGGGAGGGAGGGGGGGAGAGAGAGAGAGAGAGAGAGAGAGAGAGAGAGAGAGAGAGAGAGAGAGAGACTGACTCTATCAAGAGCCAGCCAGCAAGTGCAGGGGGTGGGAGGTGAATTCTTTCTTTTGTGCTGCTCACAGAATTACCAACTGGAGTGGCCTAAAATTGAAGCTGTTTAGAATAGCTCTCAGTTTTCTTTCTCACCAGTGTAGAGTAGGATGCAATGGGAAGTATTGTCAACTGGAGTTTGTTTGGAAAGACCAGATTGATGCACTCCTAGGATGTGGTTGTTTCAGAGCTCTAAGAGGCAAGGTCCAGCATCTAGACATTAGATCTAATTAGTCCTTTGGGATTTTGCTGGGTGGTATCTGCTTTGGAGAGATGAGATCAACACACCCATTGGGCCAGACAATGTGGATCTCTGCTGGGAGTCTGGATCTCAGGACCCTCCCAAGAATTCTACTAATGGAGCAAGAAAGCCAGTCCTCCTCCACAGGTCTCACACACTCAACTGCCCATGAATGTGGCCTTCTCAGGCTCAGTCCCTGAATGCAGTTTCCTGAGCTTCTTCAACTGGGCATGTGAACCACCAGACTCAAAGGGAAATTGAGTTGTACTTCCCTCTGTATTTCTGACTTGAATATCCCTGGGTACAATCCACACTGTGCCTGTTTCAGTCATGGTCTTCTAGGTACACCCAGGGCCACATGGTAGGCACTTGTTGGAACAGAATGGCAAAGTTTGTTATTATCTCCCAGACTCCAAAGCACCAAGCTTTGATGGGACCCTCTTAAGTGGCTCTTGCCTCAGCTCTGTGCTTGGCAGTTGAGAAACTGCACTTTTCAAACACCAGTTCCCTGCCAAGTCTCTGGATAGCCTACGTTTACACTGTTTTTCTGATATGTAGGTTTTTCCAGTGTTTCCCTCTTTGTATTATCCCTCCTTTCTACAGTGAACCAGTGCTGCTGCTGCAACTACAACTAATGTAGCTACAATGTGATCTTGTTCGTCATTCAAGGCATCCAAACTTTTGAGTCTTTAAGAGACTCTGAGTGTTCAATATTGAATTTCATTGCAATGCTTCTTCTTACCTCTCTGAGAAGCAGTACTTCCACTGCTGGAATCCCAAGCTACATAGCAACTGCAAATGCAGCCTTCCTCTAATCCACCATTTTGAACCCCAGTATGTACCCTTTTTTGATTGGCTCATTTCACTTAACAATAATCCTTCATAGTCCCTCCACATCTTTTCATGACTTGATGGCTCACTTGTTTTGAGTGCTGAATAATATTCTGTATGATTTATTTATCCATTTACTTTGAAGGATGTGTTGGTTATTTCCATATTTTGGCAATTATAAATAAAACCACTGTAAATATCTGTATGCAAAGTTTTTTGTGAATATATTTTCAGCTTCTTAGGGTAAATACCAAGGAGCATTATTGTGGGATCAAATGATATGATTATGTTTAGTATTGTATATGTCTGTATCAAATTTTCACCAGCAGTTGCTCCACATCCTTATCCACATTTGGTGTTCTGAGAGTTCCAGATTACATAGGGGTATTTTATTAAATTGAATTTGCATTTCCCTAGTGACATGTGGTATGGGAAAGAACTTTTTCATATATTTATTTGATAATTGTGTCATATATAATTTTACCTGTTGTGTATCCTATTTTATGCTTTATTTTAAACATTTATTTACATGTCTGGGAGTTTTTTATGTCATCATTTAATGAATGTATAATATCAATAGAATGAATTAAATCTCCTTTAGCCATTTTTGTATTGATATTGTCCAGTTTTTTCTTATTAAAATAAGGGTACATGAGACATCCTTACATACATGTCTTTTGTGCAGTACACTTATTTAATTAACAATTCTTAATGAGAACTATCTAGTTGATATTGTTACAGGATTTTGTTGGTATTCACTTGTGCACAACAAAACTTTCAATGATTTTTGCCCTGTGAGAGCTTAAAAATGATGGTGGAGACAAGCAACAAAAAATATAAATAGTAAAAATTAAATTATAGAATGGATATTTGGAAAAGAAAAAGTAGACCAATATAGGGGGGTCAGAGAAATGTGCAGAGTGGAATGTTGGTTAAATTTAAATGAGATGATTAAGGAGGATTTAATTGGAAATGCATCCCATGATCAAGGACTTGAAGGATATGGGGACATTTACCATCTGGTGGAAGTTCATTTGCAGGATGGGAACAACAGGTACAGAAGCCTTTTATGCAAGAAGATGACAGGCCTGTTGGGGAGGAAGCAACAGAGAGTTGTAGCTAGAGCAGAGCACCATGATCAATGAGGACAATAGTAGATTAGAAGGTCAGAGAGGTCAGAGTTGCGGGGTAGAGAAGTTAATGTAAAACCTTGGAAAACTTATGAGGACCTGAGGTTTTCCTCTGAGTGACATGTAGTGGCAGTAAGAAATTTAAGAGAGGAGGTACATGACTTATTTTCATGCAGATTCTGTCTGGCTATGCTGTTGAAGATAGATTGTGTAGAGTACAAGGGGTGAGTCAGAAAGACCATTACAGAACTGATGAAGCACAGACCACAGTAGTGGAGATAAAAGATGAAAACAGAGCCATCAGACCAGTAGATAACAAATAGCTTGTTTATATACTGACAAAATAATCCAGTAGTGAGGGGAAAATAGAGTAGCAGGAGAATTGCTGGAAAATGTTCATTAGTAAACACTAACTGCTGGAATCTTGTGCCCATGTGAAGATACTGGTACATAGTATTTCAGACAGTTTATCTCAGGAAACAAGATGGATAGCCAAGTATGGGTTTCTTTCTGTTCAGTGCACATGTGTGGTGATAGGGATTTGGATGAGATCAGTTATACAGATGAAAAAGGAGAAGAATGTGTAAAATTAAAATAGTAGAGTCAAGGGATTAATAGGATGGAAAATGTTATGACTGCTTGACTAACATTAAAATGTCTCATAAGATTGGATGGTCATATATATTTTTTCTCTACCTATGTTTACAAAAAAAATTGCTGTCATAGAGAATGGTTGTCTGGATTTATTCAGGTTGTCATCTTGCCAAACAAATAAAAGTCAGAAAAAGAAGACAGGCAGTTAAGGGCATACATCAATAAGTGATTATAAAGATGAGCCACAAATTGATTTCAATTGACATATAATCCACGTATTTCTTGAGTACATTATGAAATTCAATACACATATTTAGTGTATAATAAACAAATCAGTGTGATTAGTATTTTTATTTCCTCAAATATTTATTATTTCTATGTGTTGGAAACTTCTTAACTTTGCTTCTCTATTTAGTTTGAAATGTATAATAAGTTGTTGTAGCCTATAGTCACCCTACTTTGCTAAAGGACATTAGAACTAATTCCCCCTAACTGTATTTTGATGTCTGTTATCTAATTTCTTTCTATTCCTCCAACCATTATTATCTTTAGTGACCTTTATTATATTTCCTATTTCTGTAAGATCCAAATTTTAACTTCCACAAAGGAGTATAAACCTTTGTCTCTCTGTGCCTGATTTATTTCACTTAATATAATGTATTCCAGTTCCATCCATGTTCCTGCAAATGACAGAATTAAATGGATCTTTACAGTGGAGTAAAATTCAATTGTATATAAAGATCATATTTTCTTTATCCATTCATCTATCAGCATGTACCTGGAAATCAGGCAAGGAGGACAATGAGAAAACCAAAGGGGTGAGGCAGAGTAAAAAGTTGGTTATATCAGTTGATTGGAGATCCCAGAGGCATTAACAAACTTTCTTTTTAAAGAAAGTCAACTGGAAAGATAAATATTGATGGTCAGAAAGAGACATAGACAATTGGAATTATGTTGGGGCTTTCATTTGTTTTTTTTTTTTTTGTTGTTGTTGTTGTTGTTTTAGTTTTTCTTTCTTTTTTTTTTTTTAATGTGGTGCTGAGGATAGAACCCAGTGCCTCATGTGTGCTAGGCAAGCACTCTACCACTGAGCCACATCCCCAACCTGGGTTTTAATTTTCGATAACAAAACAAATTTTGATAACAAAACAAATAGATAAGGTAGTTGGTGGGCATCATTAGATCATTAGAACATAAAATTCAAAGATCTGAGAATTTAGGGTATTGGATGGGACATCTGTAGGAGATACTGAAATTACTGTGAATGAACACATCTTATGCAAAGGAGAAGGGAGTCAGAAGGTAAGTCAGGAAATCAACAGGATAGTCTGGGAATGTAAGTCTAGCAATAATAATGAGGGGAGTTGGGTGATGTAACAGCAGAACACGAGATAAAAATAAAGGGGATTATAGAGAGGACCAAAGAGAAGATAGTTTGATAGGAGAAATGAAGAACCAAGATAGCACACACTTCATCTCCAGATCCAATAAGAGAAAGGCTGTGGGAGTGGAAACAGCCACCAGCTGACAGGGAAACAAAGCCTTTGAAAGAGCTCTTCTTCAATAAAGCAAATTAAATAACAAAATAAATATTTTATTTATTTATTTATTTATTTATTGTGGTGCTAGGGATTGAACCCAGGGCCTTGTGCATGTGAGACAAGCACTCTACCAACTGAGCTATATCCCCAGCTCACAAAATAAATATGTTAGATAAAACAGAGATAAGAAATTTTGCTAAAAATTAAAATAAAATAAAAAGAAATTTTGCTAAGGAAAAACTGTGAATTCCAGAGGCCCCAATGGAAGACTAGCAAAAGAGAGAGAAGTATAGAAAGGTATAAATATGAGTAAAGAGTTAAAGGGATTGGGGTTTGGAAACTGGGGAATTCCCCTTGGAAATTATATCAGAATAAATGGACAAAATAAGTGGGTTCCAGTCATTTCAAGGCACATGGTGGTGGCAAGTCTTAAGAACAGGTTTCTAGGAAGAATGGGTATTGGCATACCCTCTGGAGAAATCAGTGGAAATGAGCAAGTTTGGGGATTAGCTCATTCAATTAACAATATTCATTGAACAGCTACTGCATATTATACACTGTTACAAGTGCTAACAGTTCAACTCTAAAAAGAAGCATAGTTTTTACCTCATGAAACTTATATGTGAATTAAGAAGACAGAATAAATAACTGTATAGTAATAATAGTATCAGTTACCAGTAAGGGCAATGTAAATAATACACTAGAGGAGGAAGATAAAGTTTAATGGGGTGCTATTTTCTAGAGGGTATATAAGGAAGACCTCATCAAGAAAATAATAGGTGAAGAATGCATTAAATGAAATGAAGAAGTGAGTTTGGCAAATAACTGAGGAAGACAATTCCAGTCAATACAAGAGCATAAAATCATTTTGTGTATGTAAATGACAGCAAGAAATTCAGCGTGACAGGTGTACAACAAGAGAAAGAAGAGGAGTAATAGGAAATTATCTGAGGTGGGAGCAGTCACCAGGATCCCAATTCAAATGTGTGAAATGTACTGTGTGCACGTGTAAGATTCATAAAAGAGGGATTGCTGCATCAATCAAATCAAGCAAAAGATATATTCACTTCCAAAGTGTTTAAATTGATTCTATGCAATTATTCTACAGTAATATTTTAATTTACAACATCACTAACAATATACAAGGTTGATGCTTCTTCTAATTCTTGACAAGGCCAATTAAATACTGATCCCTATAAATTTACTCCATTTAAGAGGTGATATCATTACAGATTATTTAAATAAGTATTTTAAAATGTTTATTGGATATTTATATACTAACTATTTATGTTTGATCTTATTCTCTCATTGTTTTACTTTTTTAAAAAATGGTATTGACTTGTAAGAACTCTTTATTTGGGGCTGAGGCTGGGGCTCAGCGGTAGAGCGCTAGCCCAGCACATGAAAGGCCCTGGATTCAATCCTCAGAACCACATAAAAATAAAAAAATAAAATAAAGGTATTGTGTCCAACTACAACTAAAAAGTAAATATATATATTTGATGTGGTATTAAACACTTATCTGTTATATGTTGAAAATAATACTTTTCTGGTATGTGTTCCCTTTGACTACAGATCCAATTAAAACTTATGCATAATCCATTGAATTAATCATGCCTTTCTTAGTTTCTTAATTTTGTATATGCTTTAGAAGACTAGTCCTAAAGAATAGATAAATGTTATTAAATAATTTCATGAGTGTGATTTAGTTTCTACTTAGCTTGTTAATCCTTCACTTTTTATTGTTATGCCACCTGTAAGTTTTATAATATCCTTCAAATTACCTTAATAATGAGATAAAGAAATGATTAAATACTAGGAACAGACCTGAAGACATTGTTTACAATGTACCAGGTGCTGTTCCAAGTTCTTTACGTAAATAGTTGATTTTATACTTATAACAACCTATTGATGTGGGTACTATAATTAGACTCATTTTAGAGGTTAAAAAAAACAAACACATAGGAACATTCAGTAATTGTGCCAAGATTGAAAATGACTGGCAAGATTCAATCCAAGGCATAGTGTAGTGATGACTACTATAGTATTCTTACTCTCTAGTAAGCGATTAAATCATGTCCCATAAAGTATGGAAAGTAATCATGTTAGAATTGAGATTTCAACTAAGTGCTAAGGAAATAAATTTTGACAAAAAGAATTTTGAAGAAAAGCTTATGCAATGCCACAGCACTCTTAAGTGGATGACATTTTCTAATTTGGAGGAAAAAAATCGTCGTCAGAGGTGTCATTAGATACACGGACTGAAGAGCTGAAGTGGAGATGGAAAGAAGACTGCATTAAGGGGTGTAGATATTATGCTGAAGGTCAAGTTTTACCCTGAATGACAAAGTAGCAATTTGGCTGTTGTTGCAGTAGAGCAGGTTTCAATTCTGAGTCTATCAAATAGACAAGTCACTAAATTTATCTAAGCTTTGATAGACTCAACTCTCAAACCAGAAGAAAAATCAGAGTTGTTTTTAAACATTTAAAGACAATAATGAATGTTCAGGATTTGGACAAAAGTCAAACAAATAATAAGCATGCAATTCATCATCAGTGGTCAAATTGAGGTTTAATGAGGGACGGTGAGCAATCCAGCCAAAAATAACAGAAACATGTTCCTTTAAAGTGGTAGCAGGCACAAGTTTTGAATACCATTTAAATTCAGAGAAGGAGAAAATAAAAACAAATAAGAATGACAATTATAGTTTCAAATTGGGCACAAGCACACCTGTAATTCCAGCTGCTTGGGAGGCCAAGACAGGAAAATTGAAAGTTCAAAGCCAACCTCAGCAAATTAGTGAGGCCATAAGCAACTTAGCAACACCCTGTCTCTAAATAAAATATAGACAGGGTTGGGGATGTGACTCAGTGGTTAAGCTCCCCTGGGTTCAATCCTTGGTACCAAAGAGGGGAAAATTGATGGAAAAGGGATTTTGATATATAAACTGGGGTCAAAACAGAGGAGGAAAGGATTTAAGGACCAAGTGCTCTGATTATTATTAGAAAGTTTGCTGTGATATTTGAAGTCCAGTTACAAATATCTACTATATACTTTAATGTATAGAAATTATCTGTATTTCATCCATCTCAATGTTTAGAGGTATAGTAAAATTGGTTTATAAAACATTGTAACTACTGGAAATCCCTGTTAATCAATATCTCCATGTTTTAACAGTACAATAAAAAATTATAAAGCACCTAGTCTTGACTCTGAGAAACCATAATAGCTTAAAGTGCTTTCTGACTCACCAAAGATGAAATTGTACACAGTATAATTTTATTATTCAATGTATTTGATTGTATTCTAATAATATAAAAGTAAGAAAACCACAAATTCAATGAATGTTGAAGGAAACTATATTCTGGATTCTAGGACAACCTCAAATTTAAATGCATTTATGTATATAGTTAGTTGTATATTTAAAAATAATAAGAACATTTCATCCATTGAATTCATTCACTGAATGTCAAGTACCCTTGTCTGGAGCACAGGCAATGTTATACACAGCTGGTAGTAGCAGGAACAGAAACTAAAGGGTTGCCCTGGGGTAGCATAATCAAGGAGAGGCAATAGCCATTTCTCGGAACAACAGGTCTCTCTAAAGTTTCCATGGCCCTGTGTTTGACTTTTAAAACCATTTAGTTGTTTATGCAAAACTGTTTTTTCCTTATATTATGCTAGATCAAATTAAATTTATTATGCTGTTATGTTTCCATTTTTATTATATCTGAATGCTGATACAGTGTTTTCAGAATGCCAGATTAGGGTTTTCAAATTAGAGTTTTAAAACCTTCCAACCTGAGGAAATTAATTTTATGGGCGACTTAAGCATCTACACTCTAAAAAGACACCTGCTTTCTCATGGTAAATATATGACTTTAGGATAATTTAAAGAGCCTTTGAAAAGTTAAAAAAATCAGCAAAATCTACTAATAAAAATAGACAAGATGCTCAGGGGATTGAAAGTAGGTTAAGATATCAAAATATAAATGCCATTTGAAAGGGATTCTGGCACTAAATTTAGGATTTTAGTATTTTGACACTGATAAATCTTGCTGCGGGGTTTCTAAATCTGATGAGAACACCTGTTAGTGATGCTCAAATGCCTGAATTAAAAAGTAGTTTTGATATTTCAGTTATTAGATTAAAATCAGAAACCTTTAAACACACAGTAATTTATGTAGGATTCTTTTTGTGGGGGACTTTTAAAGCATAGATTGACTCAGTTTGATTCTGGAAACCTTCTAAATTGAAGACTTTAAGTGAATGTGCCTTGGTCATATGATGCAATTTTATTCCATATCAAATGGAGAAGTCAAAAAGTAGAATATGATATCATGCTGTTAAGACATAATGAGAAGATTTAAAAATTCTTTTAAATAAACTCTTAAATGGAAATATTCATAGAGGATAAAAATATTCAGGTGGTGTGATTTGACCTTTAGAGTCACATAAGAAAGATGAGTCCAATTCATTATTCATCTAGGTATTGCCTATTATAAAATAATAGAGGCTTCAAGTACTTTATATATAACCATTAGAAAGATCTGTTGCATAACCCAGTCTCCATAATGTAATTGAGTACTGCAAAAAAATTACCAGTGAATTGAGTAACTGGAAAATATACAACACTAAAATAAAGCAATTTTTAATTGACAAAAAAATTAAAACTACTTTTGAAATATAGGAGATTTTGCTTCAGTATTATTCAGAATTTTGGGTATGGATATAAAGAACTTCCCTTATTTATATTGCTTTCAAAAAAAGTATTATATTAAAACATCCTATAACTGTATAAATAAATTATGTAAAAATATCTCCAAACTTAGGTCTTAGAAAATTTTATCAAAATTAAACATCTATTTATAATTCTTTCTGAGATCTCTACATGAAATATTTACTAGAGATCAGAAAAAAAGAGAAACTCCTTCTAAGTCAAAAGATTCTATTTGCAATTTGAACTTTCAAGAATTGATAAAGCAGTATACACATTTATTTTACAGAAATTGAAGTTTTAAATCAAAGTATTATCCTCCTATGATCTATGCACTGGGCAGTGGAGCACAGAATTGATAAGGGATTTTTATAGCAGTCTTTCTTGAGTAGACATTGAAAACAACTACAAATAAAGAGAGAAATGAGCTGAATGCCAGAGTAAGTATTTTGGAGTGAATTCTTAAACAGAGTTCTTACAATAATGCATGCATATTAAAAATAGGTAAGCAAAACACAAATAAAAGTAGCCGATTTTTACATGGCTGGGGTTGTAGCTCAGCGGTGAAACACTTGTCTCTCACATGTCAGGCATTGTTTGATCCTCAGCACCACATAAAAATAAACAAATGAATAAATAAAATAAAGGCATTTTGCTCATCTAAAATAACAACAAAAAAATTTTTAAATGGCAGATTGAAAGCATTAAAAAGAGGGCTGGGGATGTGGCTCAAGCGGTAGCGCGCTCGCCTGGCATGCTTGCGGCCAGGGTTCGATCCTCAGCATCACATGCGAACAAAGATGTTGTGTCCGCCGAAAACTAAAAAAAGTAAATATTAAAATTCAAAAAAAAAAAAAAAAAAAAAGAAAGCATTAAAAAGAGACAAGCTCTCCCTAGGCATGGTGACACATGCCTGTAATATTCCTGTAATCCTAGTGGCTCTGGAGGATCTCAAGTTCAAAGTCAGACTCAGTGAGGTCATAAGCAGCTCATTGAGACCTTCCCTGTAAATTAAAAATAAATAAATAATTCAATTTTCAAATACTTTTCACAGCTTTGTAGCAATGATTTATTTTTCTTACTAAAGTCAGGGAAACACACCAACACAACCTATGTTGGAGAGACCTTAACACAGCAAATGGTAAAACTCACTAAAGTACTCTAGGGGCATTCTTACTACTTTAGGATGCACTACCGCAAATTAAGTATCAAAGTATAATAATTTCATCCTTCCCACAAGAGTCTGCCTGAATTTAGAATTTTTTCCTAGTGTGCATATATCATTCTTAATTTTTAAAGAAATAATAAATGTAGATTAACTGTGTATATCTTCATGGAATACTATGCAACCATAAAACGTTTCACTTCAATGTAAATATATACATATATGGAACTGTTGGCAGACAGCTAGAGCTCCATGTGACATTTCAAATTTATCATGGCTCTGCTCTGCATAAAGGTGCTGTTTGGGGTATAAAAACCAATTTTGCAGGGGTCCTACAATAAGGGAAAGGGAATAGTTTGAAGGTAAAATGAAATTCTTCTGCCATTTATATATCAGTGAGGTGTTATAGTAAGTGCTATGGAAAGTTAAAGGACAATTAATCTATAGTAACAATATATTGTTGGAAGTTTAAGGGACCATTTCTTATGC
Organism: Marmota marmota marmota; assembly: GCF_001458135.2. Taxonomy (NCBI): domain Eukaryota; kingdom Metazoa; phylum Chordata; class Mammalia; order Rodentia; family Sciuridae; genus Marmota; species Marmota marmota. The sequence goes on from NW_026000068.1 coordinate 29,986,487, forward strand.
TGTGAATTGAATTCTACACAAGGTTCTTGTTTGAGGGGAGGTACTAGGGACTGAACTCAGGGGCATTCAACCACTGAGCCACATCCCCATCCCTATTTTGTATTTTATTTAGAGACTATCTCACTGAGTTGCTTAGCACCTTGCTTTTGTTGAGTTTGGCTTTGAATTTGCGATCCTCCTGCCTCAGCATCCCGAGCTGCAGAGATTACACACAGTTTTTATAATAACACATATAGATTAAAATTAACTCAGAAAAGCTGAAATAGCCAATTTTCAAGTATTTCTCACAGAGCTTTATAATTTATACTGAAGGATATATTCTGCACAATAGTTTTATAAACAGAATTTGTTCTTGTTGTCCCTGAAAGAATAGAATCAGAAATGATCTGTTTTGTAATAGCTCAACTTCATAAAGGTAATTAAGACTTTAGGAAGCATTGTATTTTAGTTAAACAGATCCAAGTTAATTTGGGGACAATTAGAAAGTATATACAAATTACAAATCATAAAAAGTATGTTTTCAAGGTTTGCACAGTTAAAAGAACCCAAAAGAATCAACCTCAATTTGTTAAGAATAAAGTGCTGATAACCATGAGTCTCAGCTATGACTTGGATATACTCAAAAAAGTTAACTATGTAAAAAAAAAAAAATCACCTTCTTACTCAGCACATTAGCTCCCTGGGTGTCTTCAAGACATATCCACTAGTTTTCCTTTCAAAATTTACACTTCCCTTAGCTACACTGTAATCTTACATCTATGGAAGAGTGAACCGGCTTCCATTCTGCCTCATGCATCATCAACAGAACTGTCAGTAAAGTGCTAATTGCAGAAAGTTTATTACTTGAGGTGATATTGAACCAGAGAGAACACAGCTTGATTTTTCATATTCTGAACTTTGCAATGTGAGCAATTAGGGTAAAAAAAATAGGAAGAAAAAAAAACCTTCTTTTTTTTGTTTCAATTTGTTAGCTAAGCGAAATTGAAATGGATGTCACTGACAGTGAAATAGAAACTAAAATGTTGTCCTTCTAGGTGACTTTATAACAGTATAAAAATATCTCATTAACCCCTTCTTATCAAAATGCATATTTCACACCTTAATAGCACTTGCAATTCTACCACATAATTGGCTACCTGTAATTGGAGCAAGACCATTTTGTGATTCTGTCATTTGAGTATTTTTGCAGAAGAAGTATACTTCAAAGATATGCTTTATATATATACTCTCTAAATTTATATATTTCCTATGGGATCCAAAATATTTAAAGCAAATTTTAAACATTATTTCAGAAAATAGGTTCAGACGTAGCACAAGGAATTTCATCTAGAAATACAAAAATAGATGAAGATGGTTAAATGGAAAATGTATTGGAAGATTCATGGATGGTCGCCTGGGACCATTTTCAGAGTGAATTGTGGAGGGAGTAATTAGGAAAACCAGCAAATATAATTCCATGTGAAATACTTAGGGGAGATTCTCTGTGTATTAAAACACAGCAGAGGGACGTCTAAATTAGATTTAAGGGTCTAAAGAAGAGGAAACAAACCTATGTTAAGATCTTAAGGGGAAGAAATAATTAGGAACATGAAGGTGGAGAGGTCAAGGTGGAAGGAAAAGAAACTGTTCTCATCCTAAGAAACAGTGTGCAATATCAAGAAACTGTTTTCATCCTAGGAAACTGTGCTCGATAACCCGAGATTTTCTTTTCTTTTCTTTTCTTCCCAAACTCACACCAATTTAGACAGACTGGAAGTTCAATAGGACTAAAGCCTAGGAATTAAGTGGGTGGTGTGAATTAGGACACTAGCCTGGGAATTAAACTGCAACATCTTGAAAAGGCTCACAAACTGTGTTAAGGAATTTCAGATTTATGGGAAGGGCAATGTGAAATCATATAGGGTTTGCATAGGAATTTAACTTGGGTAGATTTGTATTTTTGAAAGGTCAGTCTTACTGTAGTCTGCAGAATTGCCTACAGAGAGACAAGAAAGGAAATAGGGAAACCACTTAAGAAGCTATTGCAGCTCTGATCTAGGGCACAACTGGGATGATAGCAGGAGGATGGAACAGATGGATTTGAAAGATGTTTAGGAGACAAAATCAACAGGATAAGTGTTGTGTTGTATGAGGTGAGGGAGAAGGAGATTCAAGAATGCCACTTAAGTTTCTGGCTAGCACAACAAAACAAATGGCGGCACCCTTTGCTGGGAAATAGAGATTAGATTTTCGTAATAAAGACGATATTGATGGAGAATTTGCCGAGTTGATGTTCCCTACAAGATATACATGGAATTAATGCAAGTTGCAATAGTGGAGTTGAATATAATAGTTGAATATAAGCCAGATGGGAACAAAGTGAAAAGAGAAAGGTGGTGATAGAAGGAAGAGAGAGAGGTTGAGATCTGAAGCTCTCCATAAGACACACATACAAGCCTAGGGGGGTAGCTGCAAGAGGTTTGAGTGGGGAGGAGGTTGTGCTCAGAGAGAAGGATTTTTAGAATTATGAATTTGAAAATAGACAAATCCTGATGATATCAAGTGCTCATATGACTATGGGAATAATTTGCTGAAGGAAAGCTAAGGTGAGTGCCCTTGGAGAAGAGGCACTGGAACTTAACTAAGTGCTGCATTTCCACTTTGGATACTGAATAAGTTTTTGGTTAGTATCTATACCCTAATATTTGTACCTATACATACATATACATACAGGGGTTCATACACAGAAGTATTCTTAGAAGAGAATGCTGCAGTTAATCATGGAGAGAATGGTGACTTTATTTTTTAAAAAAAAGGCCTTCTAAAAATAAAATCAAAAAGTTAGATGGAAACCTGAAGCTTGTAATACTTTATGATGCAGTACTGTTAAAACCAGAGACATGAAATTTACTCATAATTTAATTAGCATATTTATCCCTACTGCTGGGCTAAATTCAGCTTAATACAATTTGGTATAAAAATGCTAGACTCAATAAAACTGAAATATTTGCATAAAAAAGCTGAGGGTAAATTTTGATCACTCGAGGATCACAGGTTTGGGGGCCTTTTAGAAGAGGTGAAATTTGATCTAACTTTAGAAGATGTGTTTAAATGTAAACTAGAAAACTTATATTATGTATTAATAAAAAACTTAATAGGCTTGGGTTCAAATTCTGATGTTTCTTCTTTGTCTATAAACACTTGGTTCAATTAATTAGTCTTTCTAGGCATAAGTGTTCTTTTCTGCATTATAAAATATTAATAGTCTTACTGCAAAATAAGTAATTTAAAAGTTTTTGTCCTAGAGTAACTGATTGAAGAAAAAGCACTAAAAATGTTAATTATCAAAAGAACAAATATTATAGAATATAGAAGTTATACATGAAGAATAAATTTCTATCTTTCAAAAGTCAGCATAATTTTAATTCTGTAAAATGTCTTAAATAAAAAAAAGAGGAAATTAAATGTAATTTTAAAGGCAATACATGCCAAATATTAGCAAATGTTTTGATAGAATATACTAAAAGGAAGTGTCTAGCAGTGTTTACCAATTATCATTTTACTCTGTTTACCAGTACAAAGAGAATTATGCTTTCCCTATACTAGAAGTTGGATATGGCCAGAGATTAGTTCTGGCCAATAAAATGTGAGTGGAAGTATCTGCTGAAATAAAGAATTTAATTATGTGGGCTTAATTCTCCTATTCTCTTGTTCTCCTGAAGTGACAAAGACTAGTGTTGAGTTGTAATCATCAAAGAATGTTAGAACTTTTATTAACTTGGTTGTTTGAGGTGAGGAGCCCTAACACAGCTGCATTAAACAATATCAAGAAACATGATGAGTTTTGTTTGTTGCTTTTATATGATTTAAACTATATGAACTAAAGTTTTCCATCATATATGTGAGACTAGGTTAAGTCAAGTTCATCTTCTCCCTGGGCTTGTATTGACATTTATTGATAAAGAAGAAAGTAGTATATTTAAGATATGTAATAGAAGGTGACATTTTTAACCTTCTGATAAATATGTAGTCAACAGTGTATTAAATAATTTTCATATTAAAAATTATTTTCTAGGCTTTTAATTGTATGTCACCCAGAAAGGTAGTTCTCTTTCCTTATTCCCTCTCCTCAGCTTATAATCTAAAACCAACAATGCAGCATAGACAGAAACATAAAGCAAATAATCTCCTAAATATATCAGTTTCCTAGGAATGGTGACAGAGATGATGAAATTAAGCCACATGGTCATATAGAATAAGATGCTCTTTATTTTGGTGGGTGGCTTGATGGGTCTCCTTTACTGATGAAGGTGAGAGTCATTTCTGGGGGCATTAAGAAGTTATGAATAAATTGTAACAGAGGGCTGATACAGGAGGAAGTTTCTGATAAATTGATTGAGCTTCAAAAAAGTTGTGTGTCTGTGTTATAGTCTAGATCTGGAAATGTCCCCTAAGAATCTTGTGTATGAGGTAATGCAGCAATGTTCAGAGGTGAAAAGACTAGATTATGAGAGCTATAACTTCATCAGTGAATTAATCCACTAAGTGGATTAATTATTTGACTTGATTACTGGATGATAACTGTAGGAGGTGGGGCATGGCTAAAGAATGTATGTTGGGGACATGCTTTTGAACTATAGCTGTTCCTGGCCCCTCCCTCTCTTGCTTTTTCAGTTGCCATGACCTGAGAAGCTCTCTTTTGTCATGACTTTCTGCAGTACAGTTAGGTTGCCATGGACTAAGACATCTGAAACCATGAGCCAAAGGAAATATTTTTCTCCTCTGAGTTGTTTTTGTTGAATATTTTGGTAAAAGCTGTGCAAAGCTGACTAACACAGTCTCAGAGACTATGAAGTCTACAGGAGTGAAGTTTGGACACTATCTAGCCTTCTAGGATGAGGACTATGGGATGTGAAGAGTGTCTTAGTATTCTGTGCCTCACTAGATACCCCAACCATTTCAGTAGAATAGGTTTCTGTGTCAGAATCTTTAGCATAGCTTTCTGATTCCTTCCCTCTGAAGATTTGTTGTGAATAGTGCCATTTTGCTTTGCAACAATGTTTCTAACTGTAACTCTTAAGTCAGCCTCTGGCACAAAGTATTTCTGTGAGTAATAAATGAGGTAAAGATGTTACTGAAATTCTGGATGCTTCTCAGAGCTAAAAGGGCTTCTGGAGAAAATTTAGGAAGTCTGTGCAGAAAGGGGTGGAAAAGTGACTGTTCACTATCCACCTATAGCAGGAGGGATCTTTCTAAACCACTAATCTGCTCATATTATCCCCACAGCTACTAAAAACCCTTATACACTTTTCTTTTCCTCCTAAATTGATGACCTTAACAATTCTCAGGAAAAAGACACAGATGACCTAAAAGGCTGTAAATGATGTGAACTCATCCACCTCTCTAGCTCTTCTGTCACTCCGCAGCTCTCAGTAGAGCCACATGGAGCCACCACCCTCCACCTCTCATGCTCCCTCCCACCAGAGGGTCTTACACATGCAATCATCTCTACCAAGAATGCTGTGCTTCCCCTTCTTAGTGGAAGGTAAGCTCTGCTCATTTCTTGCCACATCTCACATACCATTTTGTATGGGATCTTACAGGACTCCCAGCCTAGGTCAAATCTTCCAGTGTCAAGGTTTTACACTACTGAGCACCTCTACTTTGTAACCATTCTCAAAGTTGAAGTTTTAAAATGTTTTTGCATGAGGCATTGGTGGATGTCTTTTTTCTGTGCTAAAGTGTAAACTCCATGAAGACAAGAGAGCACACCTTAGTAGACTTCAGCCTGCCTCACCAGAGCTTACTGAACTGTTAAATCAGTGGAAGGATATTCATCCATGTTGTTTGACCAGATTACTACTGTAAAGCAATGATGTGATATCCAAAAAGACTGATCTGCCTGCTGATCCAGCTACATATTAAAATAATACTCAAATGCTTTGTGAGGTGTAAATGGGACAGTTTTTCAAAAAGCACTGCATTTCACTATTTGGAGAAAAATGTGTAATCTGATGCCAATCTCTTATGTTGAGGAAAGACAGTATCAGTAGTGATTCTCTTAGGAATTTGTTCTTTGTCAGTGTTCAGGAATGAAAGGTAAGGGATGAATTATTATTATTCTGGTGTGTTTAACCTCCAGGAACTCTTGGGGAAAAAATGATTTAGTAAAGGCTATGTTACTTTGGATGCTTAGATATTATATCATTCTGGTAAAATAAGTTTCCATCATTATTGTAGATTATAGTTTGGGAAAGTCTTAGTATTTCTTCCTGCCTTAATAAGAGCAATGGTAGTGGACATTATATAATTTTCCTAATGATTCAACTTATTGTGCTGCCTCACTGTCAATATTTTGATAATCAGTTATTTGGAGGAATAACAATCTAAATTTAGAAGAGAGAATGAATTGGCCTAAAATCTGAAGTTTTTTTTTTTGTTGTTTTTGTTTTTTTACTAATTATTAAAAACCTTTTTATACTTGCTTTATATCTATCAGATTGCCTTTACTATAAATCAGAGGGCAGGGGCATGGGGAAATGGATGTTCTGGTTTTTGTTGTTGTTGTTTGTTTTGTTTTTGTTTTTGCTTTTTTTGGTCATTGACTTAGCAACTTGAAGTCCTAAATTATTTTGTCAATATTTATATTATTTCATCTGGACTAGTAATGGGAGTCAGCCCTCAGAATATAAGTAGAGTGGTTTACTTTCTGTTCAAGATTAATCTACATAGATATAGGCTCTGAGTAGTAGGAAAGCTGAATTTTTAAGTCAGAACATTAAAAGCTGTTTCTTTTTAAGCAAAATGCAGTTGCATATTAAAGACAAGTATTTTCACTTTTGGAGAAACAGCTTTTAGAAGTTATTTAAAAAAATCACAAGTATTTCTCTTAAAAAATGTTTTCTCAATCAAGAATTTCAAGTGAAAAAGCAATATATATTAAAAGAAATTATTTTCCCTATTTGGGAAAATTTAACATAAAAACATAAATTATATAATGAGAATAGGTAACATCAGGAATATAGAAAGTACTCACTAAATCAATATCACAAGAGGGTCTCATAGTGTAAAACATTTTAAAACACACTTAAAAGTGTTTTGTTTTGTTTTGTGTTTGTTTGCTTGGTTTTATTTTTTTCACCTTGGGACTCAATTTCTATGTTACATGTATCTAGGGAAGTGGATAATGTTAAATTTATTTGCATGAAAAATGATATGTAATGCATGTCTTATTGCTAATTTTGCTTACATTAAAAATTTATATTTGTTTTTTAAACAGAAGTTCAAAATTTAAAAAGCATTTGAATATTACTATTCTAAGTACAGCAAAGAATCCTACAAATACATCTTCTTTCATGGTTAGGATATGCAAAATCCCCCAAAAGCTCCTGTGTTGAAGCAGGAATATTCAGAGGTAAAGTGATAAAATAGTAAAATATGTAACATAATCAGTCCATCCTAGTTCAATGAACTGACTAGGTGGTAACTGTAAGCTGATGGAGAGTGGCTAGAGGAGGTGGGTCACTGGGAGTACGACCTGGAAGGGTGCATCTTCCCGCTTCTTTTGGGGGGATAGGTAGTAGGGATTTAACTCAGGGGCACTTGGCCACTGAGTCACATCCACAGCCCTAGTTTGTATTTTATTTAGAGATAGGATCTCACTGAGTTGTTCAGCACCTGGATTTTCACTGAGGCTGGCTTTGAACTCTGGATCCTCCTGTCTCAGCCTCCTGAGCTGCTTGGATTACAGGCATGTGCCAGCACGCCTGGCCCTGTGGACTCTTCCACCCCTCTGTCCTTCCATGCAATCTGACCCTTCCATCAGCTGAGCAGCTTTTCTTTGCTGGGCTCTCCCTTACCATGATGCACTGCCTCATCTTGAGCCCAGAGGAATGAAGTCTGCCATCTGTGGACTGAGATCTCTGAAACTGAGTTCCAAAAGTTCCAAATAAACTTTCCCTTCTATGAATTGTTCTTGTCAGGCATTTGGTAACAGCAACAAAAAACTGATGAAAACAAGCATCTTTCACACAGTCTTTATTTCTGGTTACTTCTACTTGCATAATTCCATTTCTTTGAACAAATTATTAGTCAAGTTATCTTTGGAAGAATGAGCAGTTTAAACAAATATTCTGCAAGCCACAAAGGAAGAATGTCCCTAAGGTTTAACTGTACTCCCCAAAGCATGTGAAGATTCCCCCAGTGATGCTGTTGGTAATTGAGCATTGATCCTCAAAACTGATTAGTTTTCACTGAGATGATAACTTTGTTGTTTAATCTGCAGATATATGTAAGAAAAATCCTACTGATATCCTCATAAGCTAAAACCACCAATAAGCCTCATTTTCCTCTTATGATTGTATCATAAGACATGTATAAGAGAATCATTTATACTATAAAAGTATATTTTTTTAATTTTCTAAAATAACCATGATATTTCAAGTGCCCATGCGTTTGTACTTACTGCTTCCATTCTTGAAGATGTTTTCTTTTCTTGCCTTGAGGATCTTCCCCCAAGCACATTTCCCTATCTTTGTCCTGGAGTTCATAACATCACCCCCTCTGTCCTGGACAATTCCAATACTACCTACATGGTTTCTCTGTTTCTGCTCTTCCTTCTTGTCATCTTTCCCATATAATAGTCAGAGGTATCTTTTAATTATATACCTCAACTTTTTAAAGCCCCCTGGAGCTCCTCCTAATACAGAATGAAATGCCCAGTCTCTCTCAGCACCTAGTGGACTGCCATATGGATCCTCATTGTCTACGCACATTTCACCCTTCTTTCAGAAAGTCTCTTACTTGAACTTGACAAGTTCAATCACTTAAGTTTCTGCTCAATATTATCTCAGAGAGGACCTCCTCCTGATTCTGTCTAGAATAGTGGGCAGCCCCATCATTGCTTATCCTCTCTGCCTACCTTCTTTCTTCATAGCTCTTACTACTTACTAAAACTATATTATTTAGCTTTTTTGTTTGTTAGTTGCCTGTCTCTTGGGTTAAGAATTAACAACTTCTTAATCTATTCGCTATTGTTTGTGCTTTGTATTATCTTGAGCAACTAATAAAAAAAATTTCCAAGGGGGAAAAAAAAAAGAAGAGCACATGGCCCAGATTTGCTCTCAGTAAACACTTTTTGAATGAGAAGGAAAGAGATCAAGAGTCAAAACATTCCATGAAATTATTCCAACTGTCTATTCCCCTAATCTAAAACAGTTAAGCAGATGGGTTCCTTCCTTTTCTTATCCCAATGTGGCATAAAGTCAACATTTGTTGAGTACTTACTGTATATTAGTCAGTAGCCAAGCCTGTTCCATTTAGTATAATAGAGTTACAACTACCCTATTATTGTGGTTATTATTTTTTTTTAGCCAATATCATTCAACAAGCAAGGGGCAGAATGAGGATTCAATCCCAGGTAGCCTTCAAGAGCTACACTTTCAAAACTCCATACTATACTAACTTTTTTAGGCAAATTGTCAGAGGATATCATTATGATTAAACAAACCACTAATATTAATAATATATTAATATCACTATACCATGAAATTCCTCAGGCAAGAATTATGCCTTATTTCAATACAGCTCAGAAAAAGGGTCAGTGAGCAAGGGAATAAATGAAGAATTATCTCTACTTAGGCAGTAACCAATGAACTCAACCAATCTAAGGTAAAAATAAATAAATTTTTGTCAGGCTGTCAGTGTGGCTGGTTCTGATCCTTGAGCCCAATGAGGGATCCTACAGCTGATTTGAAAACCAGATAAGCTTTCCTCTCATGAAGGTCTTAAAACACATATTAAAAATGCATCCCTACTAACATTTACAAACATACATTCCTATTGGTAGAAGAATCCCAGGAAATTCTTTTGAAATTTAAATATAAAACTATTTTAAGAAGCTAAATTCAGACAAGATCTGATTCTATACTCCAATTTGTGATGTGTGTGTTGGGGTGGGGGCATGCGTGCATAGTTCTTTGTGGGGATGTAGACGGAATACCACTTGATTTTATTAAGGAACTCCAGACCTGTGTCATAAATTTCCTTTCGACACTGGGGCCCTCTGACCCTGATGTGCCAACATTATGCAGAGGAGATAGACACACCAAAGGCTTCATCTGAATACATGAATATGTGAGCAGGCAAAAACGCGCCCTATGTGTGTGAACAACTGAGGGAAAAATATGTCTGTAGTATTTCTCAGGACTCTGCAATTGTCAGGGACGCTTCTGAGACTAGCTATGACAAAAAGAGAGAAATATTGGCCAAACTAAACCGCTAAGGGAAAAGGCAAGGTGAAGTACAGCTTCACTCTAGCCTGAGGCAGGTGAGCCAGGTACTCAAACTCTGCCGGTCTTCTTACACAGCTTTATGAGCTTTATGAGTTTATTTTTCTCAATATAAGTCATTGATGTCCACTAACAAAGGAAGAATAATTGAGTTAAAGTGTGGAAAATTAAATTCAAATAATTATCTTTTTCATAATAGTAGTTCTGCCTACAGTTCAAAGGCAACAAATTCCTTCCATCAGTCTAGAGGGAAAGACTTTAAAAAAAATTCTTTAAGTAAAATTTTTATAAAACAATTTTCATGTAAATGATGTTTATTGATACCATCAAGGGCATTTGCAATTCTTTAATCTGAGTCCTCTCTAATGACTCAACCATTCATATGTTCTGAACGTTGTACATGTACAGTAGTAGGGAACTAGTTTTTACATATTAAATAATGTTTAGACAGGAAAAATCTATTCCCACTGCAGGACAGTGCATTTCAAACTACTTGTGATAAACAATCATCAGATTATGGTTGTTTTTTCCCTCCAGATCTCTCAGACACAATATTGTTGTTAAGAAAAAAAGAGAGAGAGAAAGAATTTCTATAAAAATAAAATGAAAAGGCAAGCACACTCATAGTACCAGTTCAAATCATTTGTTTTTAGACTTAATGAACAAAATTATATTTCAATAAATATAACTATGAGAAACATCACACAGAAAAGAGACCACTATAAAAAGTCTGCAAAATGGTTTGAAGATTTCTTAGAAAATTGGAAATGGAACCACCATTTGACCCAGCTATCCCTCTCCTAGGTCTATACCCAAAGGACTTAAAAACAGCATACTACAGGGACACAGCCACATCAATGTTTATAGCAGCACAATTCATAATAGCTAAATTGTGGAACCAACTTAGATGCCCTTCAATAGATGAATGGATTAAAAAAATGTGGCATATATACACAATGGAATATTACTCAGCAATAAAAGGGAATAAAATTATGGCATTTGCAGGTAAATGAATGGAAATAGAGAAGATAATGTTAAGTGAAGTTAGCCAATCCCCAAAAAAACCAAATGCTGAATGTTTTCTTTGCTATAAGGAAGATGATTCATAGTGGAATAGGGAGAGGGAGCATGGGAGGAATCCATGAACTCTAGATAGGGCAGAGGGGTTGGAGAGGAAGGAGAGGGCAAGTAGTAATTAATGATGGTGGAATGTGATGATCATTATTATCCAAAGTATGTATGAGGACACGAATTGGTATGAGTGTACTTTATATACAACCAAAGATATGAAAAATTGAGCTCTATATATGAAATAAGAATTGTAATGCATTCTGCTGTTATATATGAATAAAAAAATAAAAATAAATTTTAAAAAGTCACCATAGAATGGGAAAAAAAGTCTGCAAATTGTTCAATTAAAATGAATGCTGGGATCAGTGGTACAGACTATAATTTCTGCAATTCTGGAGACTGAAGCAACAGGATCAAAAGTTGAAGGCCAGCCAGGGCATCTAAATGAGACCCTGTCTCAAAATTTTAAATAAACAAACAAACAAACAAACAAATAAATAAGGGCTGGTGATATAGCTCAGTGGCAGAGCGTCCCTGGATTCAGTCCTCAGTACTGCAAAACTAACTAACTATATAAACAAATAAATAAATAAATAAAATGTGTCACTGTGATACCCATAATTTTTCTGTTTCCACAATCAAAAATAAACAAAAGTCATGTACAGTAACAATTTCCTCAACAAATATTTTTGTACAACTTTAATAATACATGTGTATCAATAGTTAAAGTTTTTTTATAATGAATGAACTTATTTTTTTTTTAACTAGCCTCAGGGTAGCATTTTTATTTACTTGTTGTTACTATTATTATTTTTATTGGTGCATCATATTAACATAATTTTTACTTCATTGTTTATGTAATATAAATTGTATTAATGAGTTTCTAAATTTTGATCTTCATTTCTTAATTTATTTCATTGTATACCATAACAAACAGTTAAAATGTTGTAAGAGAATATATTATCCCTATAAATTCTTGTTATGGCCTCCTCAACTTCCTTCTCTTGACTCTCAATTTGTAATACCCAAATTCTGTCTGGATTTATCTATTGCTACCAGCTAAAAACTGCTTGCAAAGAGTTACCTCTTACAATTTTAATATTCACTTTATTAGCCACCCTGCTCTTATAGGTCACATTCTTTTGCCATTGTCCAGTATCAGAAAATGCTTTTTCATATACTTCCCCCTATTCCCTCCTGTTAGAGAAGGAAGGAAAAATTCAAACTTGGCTGCAAGTAGAAGTTCTGTATCTTCCACACATTTTAAAGTATTATTTCTTCATTATTATTTATTACCAAATATTTTCTAATTTGATTTCTTAATTGAATCTTAGAATACTAAGAAGTATATTAATTAATATCATTCAGGTGGGGCTGGGGCTGTAGCTCAGTGGTAGATCTCCTGCCTCACACATGTGAGGCACTGGGTTCAATCCTCAGCATGACATAAAAATAAATAAATAAAATAAAGGTATTTTAAAGAGATATTATGAAATTTAGATTTTTCTGATTTTATATTTATTTTTGATTTCGAGATTTAAGTTCATTCTCATAATATAACCAAAGAATTTTAATCTTGAGATACTGTTGGAACCACTTTGATGGCTTAACATAGTTAAATTTCCATATGCATGTTTTTAGAATGTGCTGTCCTTAAGTGTAGTGCTCTCTATAAATCAATTAACTTATGTTTAAAATTTTAGTCATTCATACCTATTTATTTTTTCTGTTTACCTTACCTATCAGTTATAGAGAGAAGGGGGTTAAATGAAGGTAGATATTTTTTTTCCTCCTTTCCACCTATAGGTTGAAGCTATGCTATTCAATAAGTATGAACTTGATATTTTGATATCTTTCTGTTGGATGGACTCTTTTATATTTCAAAATGTTCCTTTCATCTTTAGTCATACTCTTACTGTGAAACCTACTTTGTCTTGTATTAATTAGTATAGCAACATCACCATTCTATTGATTAGCATTTCATGCTAACATTTTTCCATCATTTCACTTTTAACCATTCTATGTTCTTATATTTAAAGTGTTTTCTTAGAGGTAATAGGTACCTGGATGTTTTTACCTTGACCATAATAGTCATTTATTTGACAAATTTTCTGTATTTGCATTTACAATATACATGTATTATATAATTATTGATCATAGTTCTATTTTTTTACTATCCTAAAACAGTTCCTTTTTTCACCACTTTCTTGCCATCTTTGATCTAGTTTAACATTATTAGAAATTTTTCCTTGTATTAACTATTTGTTTACAATTATTATATAGATTATCCTAGAGATTGTAGAACTTGTTATAAATTAAAACAAGTTATCATCTTACCACTTCCTTTATACTATTTGAACTGTAGATATTTTAACTCCATTTCCACTCCTATTTCATTATTTACTGTGATTACTTTTATGATGAATGAGTCTTCCAAGATTATACTGGTGCACACTGTTGGTTAAAATGTTTACATTTAGACTAACTGAATTAAAAGTCATAGTCATATTTAATAAGAAAAAAATTTATATCAGAAGTTGAGTTCCATTTACCAAGGTTCTTTTGACATCTATCACAGGGATCTTCAAATTTTTACCCTTGTGTTATTAATGCTTATGATCAACTATTATATTACCTAACAATAAAAAATACTCTAGAATTTACAGAGATTATCTCTTAATAATGATATTTTGTGAATTTAATGATTCTGTTTAAATTGAGGTACAATTTTTGTTTTATAACTTTATCCATAAAATAAATTTGTCTGCAGATTTCTGGGTTTTTCTTTGTTCTGTTTATTTGATGTTTGTTTTTGGAAGTTGATAACAGTACCATGTGAGCTTAGTAAGGTGAATTGGGAAATTTCTCTTCTTTACGTTTGCCTTGGAAATGACTGAAGAGCAAATAGATTGTGTTTTCTCAAAAATTTGTACAAAGTCATGAAACTATTTGTGCTATTTCTTTCATCAGTATTAATGATCAAACTTTGTACCAAAACATCCATTATTTACCAAGTATTTAAATTTCACATACATGATTTCATGTATATAAGTAATCTGAAAAAGAATTATTTTATGCCTTCAGTTATCTCTTTTATATGCCTAATGTTGTGAATTACTATTCTCACACATTTTCCAATGAATATCTTTTATCTGTTTCATTAAAATCTTTAAATAATTAGCTTCAGACATATTTTCATTTTATCTTTTTCTTCACTTATTATGTTGTCATATTTATAACTTATTTCTCACTGTTGTCATGGACATCATTTCAATGCACTTTTACTCTCTCTGTATAGTATTAGAAGAGGCTTTGCAGCTGGGCACGGTAGTGCATGCCTGTAATCCCAGCACAGCAGCTCTGGAGGCTGAGGCAGGAGGACCATAAGTTCAAAGCCAGCCTCAGCAATGGCGAGGCATTAAGTAACTCAGTGAGATCCTATCTCTAAATAAAATACAAAATAGGGCTGAGGATTTGACTCAGTAGCCAAGTGCCCCTCAGTTAAGTCTTTGGTATCAAAAAAAAAAAAAAAAAAAAAAAAAAAAAAAAA
>NW_026000068.1:30001400-30008733 GCF_001458135.2 Marmota marmota marmota
AAAAAAAAAAAAAAAAAAAAGAAAGAAAGAAAAAAGAAAAGAAAAAGAAGAGGCTTAGCAGCTTGAAGCAACATCCATTGGTTAGCTCTCTGTAGGTCCTAAATTTGGCATGGCATTGCTGGGTTACCTCTTAGAATAGCATAAAGCTAAACTCAAGATGTTTGTCAGACTGCTTTCTTCTGGAGGTTTGAGGGGTAATCTGCTTCCAAGGTCGTTCTTGTGTGCAGAATTCAGTTACTTGCTATTACAGGACTAAGGTTCCTGTGTCCTTTTTGCCTGTCACCCAGTAGCTTCTCTCAGCTGATAGGGACCACCTGCATTCTTTGCTGTGTTGTCCCTCCATCTTTATGCCTGCAGCAATGTGTTCTACTTCTCCAGGATTTGGATCTCTGACCTCTAGTCTCTGACTTCTAGATGCAGATTAAAAGAGATCATGTGTTTAGGCCAGGAACAACATCCTGTATTCCTCTCTTAAGGTCCACTGGTTTGGGACCTTAACTACACTTGCAAAATCCTTAACAGAATCATCTAAATTGATATTTGAATAATAAAAACGGGTTTGGGTACACCAGAGAATGAAAACTTGGAGGTTACATAGAATGTTGCTTAACACATCTTTTGTTCATATTTTTATTTTTCCTATTTTTTTCAGACGTAAATTTTCTAGAGTGCAGGTTTTTTCTGTGTTCTTTGCTTTTGTTATGTATTCTGACTTGAGAAGTGCATATTCTCTTTGACTCAAGAATTCTTTAGGTTATTATTCTTTATTCCTATGAGGTTTAATATGTTCTTTAGGTAATACTTTTCTTATTAATTTTTATTTCACTGAAATAAGATAAAGAGGATTGGTATAATTTATTCTTATTTGAGAAATTTTTGAGATCCAGAATATGACTCAATATTTATATATGCCTTATACATATTTGAATATTTTTAAATGTGTTTGTTTTCTGCCTAGGAGTTAACATATGTATTATATTGTTCAATTTCTCAGTTTCCTCATTTGACTGCTGATTATTTTATAATCATATTTAAAGTTTCAAAAATAATTATGTTTTCCCACTTGTCTTTTTTATTTGTAAAGCTTTTGCTTAATATAGTTCTGAAATATGTTCTTTGTCTCATAAATGCTTTTGCTGATCTTTATACAATACCTGACAATATGGTAAACAAAAAATTCTTGTATTAATTATAATCATACTACCAAGTCAATAGGACAATTTAAAATGATTTTTGTATGATTTTAATATTATCATTTATATTACTTAAGGTTCTACAGAAAGAAAAATAGTAAGATAGAAACAATAAGATATATATAGACGCACACACACGCACATGCGCACACATACACACACACACACACACACACAGACAATAAGATACATAGACAGAGAGGGAGAAAAACAAGAAAACAAAATGGAATTTGGGGGGCATTGACAAATAAAAATATGGAGGCTGAGAAGTCCCGTGACAAGTTGTCTGAAAGCTGAAGACCCCCCACCTCCAGGATACTAGTGGTGTGGCACAGTCCTATTGCAAAGGCCTCAGGACTGGAAACCAATAGTGTAACTCTCAGTCCTAGACTGACAACCCAAACTGCAAATCCTAAAGTCTAAGGGTCAGAGAGCCTGCTGTTCTGATGTCCAAAAGCAGGGGAAGAAGGATGTATCTTAGTTCTCTGAGGTGGACAGACACATTCCCTTTTCCTATTTTTTTCCTCTCCAGACCCCAGCCAATAGGCTAGTGCTAGTTCACATAGAGGGCAGATCTTCCCTAGCTAGCGCACTGGGGCTGAGGAAGTGGTTCAGTGGTAAAGTGCTTGCCTAACTAGCTCGCTCAGACTCACATGCCAGTCTTCTCTGGAAACACCAGAACAAAATCATGACAAAATAATGCCTTGCCAGATTTCTAGATATTCCTGAATCCAGGTGGGTTGGCACCTAAAATTAACCATCATACAAATAATTTCATTATTTTTAACTTTGTTCATATCACATTTTAAAAATATATTGTTGGGTGTTTTTTTGACTTTAGGTCTTCATATATTTCGGATCTTTTGTTTTGCAATGTAAACTCAGTATTTTCAAGAAGTGGGGATTAGCCCATTTATGTTTATTTTCTGTTATTCTATTATATATTTTTATTGTAAAGCTTTTGAACTATTCACCCCCCTACTCAGTTTACTGTGTTTTCTGTTTTCCTCAGTTTCTTTAGTTGTTTCTTTGTAGTGATTCAAGAATAATATAGCTTTTATTGATCCTATCAGTAACTACCTTAAAATTTTGGATATACACACACATTTTCATGAACTTATACTTTTGAAACTTTAGTAATGCAAAGTGATAATTTTAATTAAGCAAAACTTATAATCTCATTTCTTCACCTAATCATTCTCTTAATTTTCCTATTTTTGAATCCATAATATTAGCTTAGAAACCAAGTCCCTTCATTACCTCCATTCACTTTGGCTTTCTTTCTCACATTGTAACCTCTGTTCTTCTTTTCTTTAGCCACCAAAACAGATAGTATCATTTTAGTCTTCACACATCTGTTGAGAGCCACCGCGGAAGGGGCCCCAGCAAACTTCCCCGTATGGGCCACCAAATGCCGCAGTCTGGCTGGGCACAATTCAGGAGCCACTTATCAAACAGAAACAAACTTTATTTTTAGAACACACAAGCCAGACCACATGAGCTCTTCAGGAATTCCCTCAGAGCCCAACTACCACCACCAGCTTCCCACAAGCCTCTCAACCCCCCACTCCTCCTGCTCTTGAGGCCAATTGGCTGGGTCATGTGGGCGGAGCCAAAAGAGTCCCAATGAGCAGCTCCATGGTCTGAAAGGGTGGGGAAACAGCCCAATGAGCATCACTGCAGAGGAGCCAATCAGCTGGAAGCTGGAAGTTTGCTGGGGCCCCTTCAGCTGTGGCTCTTAACACACATCCACACATCCTATTCTTCATATGGGAAGTTTTAATTTCCTTATTTGTCTGCTAAATCCTATTCAATCCTCATGATTTATTTCAAGCTATCATATCCTCTGGAAAACTGTAGTCACCTTCTCCACACAAATTCATATTTTAAAAGGCACTTTCCTTTACTGACATGATATTCTGTGGCTACCCATTACAGTATGTGCTGAGCTGCCACCTAAGGAGGAAGTTCTTCATTCACCTTCCTTTTCACAGCTGAGCTCTCAGTGAGGACAGAATCTCATTTTATGCTGCTTTGGGTCCCAGGAAACTAGTTTTGTATTTCACATAGTTGTGGTACTTAATAAGCATTTCTTTAATCAAGTATATTATCCAAATATCACCAATGTTGGCCCAAATCCTTAGAAATTTCATTTTATGTTTATAAAATATATAATGTAGTTTTCTAAATTTCTCCAAAGTATCAGAAATAAAACAAAACTGAGTAAACCATAATGCAAACAATAAAATATATTTAATAATATTATATCAGTATTTTTTTATTAAATTATAGCACTTGTATGCTACTAATGCAAGATGTTAATAACATCTGGGGCAGGAAGTGAGGAGACTATGAGAACTCTACATTCTGCTCAATTTTCTTATAAACTTAAAAGCTCAGAAAAATCTCCTAACAAATTATTTTTTTATATATTTCAAAAATGTAAAATATTACAATTGAATACATATTATTATTTAACAATATCATTTATTTATTAATTTGATGAATACTTTTGGGCACTTTCACTACTCAGAACTAAATTCAGGATCAGGATACCAAGGCAAACAAGATGGCAGGCTAAGGTCTTCTTTGATTTCTTTCTTTAGAGTTCTGTAGTTTTCATTGTACACATCTATCACCTCTTTTGTTAAGTTGATTCCCAAGTATTTTATTTTTTTGTAAATGGGGTGTTTTCCTCATTTCCCTCTCAGAGGATTTGTCACTGATATACAGAAATACCTTTGATTTCTGGGTGCTGATTTTATATCCCGCTACTTTATTGAATTCATTTACTAGTTCTAGAAGTTTTATGGTGGAGTTTTTTGGATCTTCTAGGTATAAAATTATATCTTCAGCAAATAGTGCTAATTTAAGTTCTTCTTTTCCTATACATATTCCTTTAATTTCTTTCATCTGACTGATTGCTATGGCCAGTGTTTCAAGAACTATGTTAAATAAAAGTGGTGAAAGAGGGCATCCCTGTCTTGTTCCAGTTTTTAGAAGGAATGCCTTCAATTTCTCTTCATTTAGAATGATGTTGACCTGGGTCTTAGCGTAGATAGCCTTTAGGATGTTGAGGTGTGTTTTTGTTATCCCAGGTATTTCTAGTGTTTTGAACATAAAGGAATGCTAGAGTTTGTCAAATGCTTTTTCTGCATCTTTTGAGATGTCTATATGATTCTTATCTTTGAGTCTATTAATGTGACGAATTACATTTATTGATTTCCGTATGTTGAACCAACTTTGCATGCCTGGAATGAATCCCACTTGATCATGGTGCACAATTTTTTGATATGTTTTTGTATTCGATTTGCCAGAATTTTATTGAGAATTTTTGCATCTATGTTCATTAAAGATATTGGTCTAAAGTTTTCCTTCTTTGATGTGTCTTTGTATGGTTTTGGAATCAGGGTGATATTGGCCTCATAGAATGAGTTTGGAAGTGTTGCTTCTTTTCCTATTTCCTGAAATAAATTGAAGAGTATTGGTATTAATTCTTCTTTAAATGTTTTATAGAACTTAGCTGTTTATCGATCTGGTCCTAGGCTTTTCTTGGTTGTAGGCTTCTGATGGCATCTTCTATTTCATCACTTGATATTGGTCTTTTTAAATTGTATATATCTTCCTGGTTAAATCTGGGCACATCATCTGACTTAAGAAATATGCGGATGCCTTCAATGTCTTCTATTTTATTGGAGTATAAGTTTCCAAAATAGTTTCTAATTATCCTCCATATTTCTGTAGTGTCTATTGTGATATTACCCTTTTCATCATGTACACTTATAATTTGAGTTTTTAATATTATCAAAATGACCATACTACCGAAAGCACCATACAGATTTCATGCAATTCCAATCAAAATCCCAATAGCATTCATCAAAGAAATAGAAAAACAATCATGAAATTTATCTGGAAAAATAAGAGACCCAGAATAACTTAAGCAATCCTTAGCAGGAGAGTGAAACCGGTGGCATCACTATGCCAGACCTTAAACTATAAACTACAGAGCAATAGTAACAACAACAACAACAAAAAAAACATGGTATTGGTACCAAAACAGACTGGCAGACAAATGGTACAGAATAGAGGATACAAAGACTAACCCACAAAGTTATAATTATCTTATACTAGACAAAGGTGCCAAAACATGCATTGGAGAAAAGATAGCCTCTTCAACAAATGGTACTGGGAAAACTGGAAATTTATATGCAACAAAATGAAATCAAACCCCTATCTCTCACCATTTACAAAACTCAACTCAAAGTGGATCAAGGACTTAGGAATTAAACCAGAAACTCTGTGTCTAATAGAAATAAATGTAGGCTCTAATCTTCATCTTGTGAGATTAGACTCCAACTTCCTTAATAAGACTCCTATCGGGGCTGGGGATGTGGCTCAAGTGGTAGCGCACTTGCCTGGCATGCGTGCGGCCCGGGTTTGGTCCTCAGCACCACATACAAGCAAAGATGTTGTATCCGCCAAAAACTGAAAAAATAAATATTGAAATTCATTCTTTCTCTCTCGCTCGCTCTAAAAAAAAAAAAAGACTCCTATAGTGCAAGAATTAAAACCAAAAATCAATATATGGGATGGATTCAAACTAAAAAGTTCTTCTCAGCAAAAGAAACAATCTGTGCGATGAATAGAGAGCCTACATCTTGGGAGCAAATCTTTACCCCTCACACAGAGAGAGCACTATTGTCTAGGGTATATAAGGAACTCAAAAAGCTAAGCACCAAAACAAACAAACAAACTAACAACAACAACAAAAAAAAAAAAACAAGAAAAAACAAAGAACCCAATAAATAAATGGGCCACAGACCTGAACAGACACTTCTCAGAGGAGGATATACAATTAATCAACAAATATATGAAAAAAAATGTTCATAATCTCTAGCAATTAGAGAAATGCAAATCAAAACTACTCTGAGATATCATCTCACTCCAGTCAGAATGGCAGCTATTATGAAGACAAACAACAATAAGTGTTGGCTAGGATGTGGGGGAAATGGCACACTCATACATTGCTTTTGGGACTGCAAATTGGTGTAGCCAATATAGAAAGCAGTACAGAGATTCCTTGGAAATCTGAAATGGAACCACCATTTGACCCAGCTATCCCTCTCCTCGGTCTATACTCAAGGGACTTAAAAACAGCATATTATAGGCACACGGCCACATCAATGTTTATAGCAGCACAATTCACAATAGCTAACTGTAGAACCAACCTAGATGCCCTTCAATAGATGAATGGATAAAAATAATGTGGCATATATACACAATGGAATATTACTCAGCAATAAAAGAGAATAAAATCATGGCATTTGAAGGTAAATGGATGGCATTGGAGAAGATAATGCTACATGAAATTAGCCAATCCCAAAAAAACAAATGCCAAATATTTTCTCTGATATAAGGAGCCTGATTCATAGTGGGGTAGGGAGAGAGAGCATTGGAGGAATAGATGAACTCTAGGTAGGGCAGGGGGTGGAAGGGGAAGGGAGGAGGCAGGGGTTTAGCAAGGATGGTGGAATGTGATGGACATCATTATCTAAAGTACATATATGAAGACACAAATTGGTGTGAACATAATTTATATACAACCAGAGATATGAAAAACTGTGCTGTATATGTGTAATAAGAATTGTAATGCATTCCGTTGTCATTTACTTTTAAAAAATAAAAAAAAGAGTAAGTGTTGGGGAAATACTATCAGAATGCTAAAACTTGGTGAAAGTCTATAAGAAGACATGAGTAGACTTTTTTTTTTTTTTCAACTTGAAAAGATATTTTTTTTTTTATTTTTTTTATTGGTTGTTGAAAAACATTATAAAGCTCTTGACATATCATATTTCATACATTAGATTCAAGTTGGTTATGAACTCCCAATTTTACCCCAAATACAGATTGCAGAACCACATCGGTTACACATCCACATTTTTACATAATGCCCTATTAGTAACTGTTGTATTCTGCTACCTTTCTTATCCTCTACCATCCCCCCTCCCTCCCCTCCCATCTTCTCTCTCTAACCCATCCACTGTAATTCATATTTCTCCTTGTTTATTTTCCCATTCCCCTCACAACCTCTTATATGTAATTTTGTATAACAATGAGGGTCTCCCTCCATTACCATGCAA
>NW_026000068.1:30009402-30061393 GCF_001458135.2 Marmota marmota marmota
CAGAATAGAGGACACAGAGACTAATCCACAAAGCTACAACTATCTTATATTTGATAAAGGAGCTAAAAGCATGCAATGGAGGGAGGATAGCATCTTCAACAAATGGTGCTGGGAAAACTGGAAATCCATATGCAACAAAATGAGTAGACTTTTTTAACAAAAATAAAAATTTTCAAAGAAAGAAAAAAGTGGCAAGCTAGAAACACAGTATTGCTTGCTCTATGTTCTGATGGGCACTGTGTAGATGCTAGGCTGGGAGGTATTGAGATTACCCAACAAGTATATCAGTGCTAGACCTGTGGGTGATTAGAGAAGAGTCTGTGATGGAAGTCACATCTCTAGAGCCTGAATGATAAGCAGGGGGGTTTGGAGGAGGATTGAAATTGGATAAAAAAGAGACTGGGAATTAAGTGTTGTTTTTGTCAGCTTTTTCATTGCTATGACTAGAGGAACTGACCAGAACAATTTTAGGGGAGGAAAAGTTTATTTGAGGGTTCATGGTTTCAGAGATCTTAGTCCATAGAAGGTTTGTTCCATTCCTCAGGACTCAAGGTGAGGCAAAACATCATGGTGGAGTGTGTGGCAGAGGGAAAAATTTCACATGAAATCAGAAAGCAGAGAGAGAAGTCTCCACTCTCCAAATACAAAATATACACCCCAAATCCATACCCCCAATTCCCACCTCCTCCAGCCACACCCTACCACTTCAGTTACTACTAAGTTAATCTCCAACAGGGGATTAATTCACTGATTGGGTTAAGACTCTCACAAACCAAACATTTCTCCTCTGAACCTCCTTGAATTGTCTCACATATGAGATTTGGGGGGCACCCATCAAAACCATAACAAGTGTGATCTTATTTCAGAGTTTGAACTTTAATCCAGAAGCATAATAATGCCACTGAAAAGATTTTATCAAGATGATAACATAATCAGATTTTCTTTCTGGAATGATTATTTTGGGTACTACAAAGAGGGAAATGGTTTAGGAATAGACAACATTAGATGATATTAAGGCAGGGAGTCAATTTATGAAGTTTTTCTACTCATCTGGGCTAGAAATGATGCTTTTATAAAATAGAGTCACTGCCTATTATAGGATCCATAAGTATCCAAGTGAAGGGAATTTCACAGCAGATTTGAAGATAGATGAATTGAATAGGAGTGAGAGGTGGACATACAGAATCATTTTTTATCTCTCCCTATTTGACAGAGTAGATATCCTCATACCCTTCACAGAAAAAGAAAAGATATAGTAAATTTGAGAATGGGAATTGAAAATTAGTTTTATTGGGGATTTTGGATATTTGCAGAATATGTAAACTGAGACCTCCAATTAAGAAATGTAGATCTTAAGTAAGGGAACTGGGTTATGCAGAGACTTTGGAATTGTCAGACTATCTCTGTAATTGAAGAAATAGAAATGTGATAATTGGCAATAGAGCATTGGATAAGTTCCTTACTATAAAGCTATGGAGAACTAATGTTTCATAGATAACCCCCTCACACACAATTTGATATATTCTAGTTGGGAAATTTCATAGATCTAATATTGTATTTTTCTCTATAGTGATATAATGACTTTAGAAGTAAGGCATATTTAGTTTAGAAGATATTACAACTTTCTGAAGATACAAGGACACATATTCCAGAATCTTCAGGCTGACATCCATATAATGGGTCCTAAGGACCTTACCATTTTCCTGATTACAAGAATATGTGTGCTTATAATGAAGTTGTTATTAGCTCCATAAGACTTCATTCCCTCTGTTATAAATAATGTGGAATTCTTCTACTATCCTGAAATTAAATCCAAAGATAATACCTGTGTATGTAATTAATAAAAAAATATAGTGCTTAAAATTTTGTGTAAAGAAAGAGTAAAATAATGTCTAATAACTTTTTTCTATATAAATGCTCAGACATGAGAATATTTGAATACATAAAGAAATAATCAGGTATTTGAACCCTTATATATAATCAAAATGAAGCTAGAGCTATAAAATTAAGGGTTGAAAACTCCAGAAAGACACAAGTTTGTTCTATTTAGTTAGCTGCTATATCCTTAGTGTCTGGAGCTATCCTAAGGCACATAGTGTGTCCTTAGTAAATGATTTATTAAATGAATGAAAAAATGAACCCAATTGTTTTGTATCCATTGACATAACACTAGAAGCATTGTATTTAGTAATGAGCCATTCCAAAATGTGGATCAATTTTTAGTGTGGATCAATTCCAAGCAAAATTCTAATTGTTGCATTTAAGTGTTATTACTGATTTAATTCTTATTGCTTAAGTACCAATCCATGAAAAACATTATGAATGCAAAGGATTTTTTTTAGATAAAAAATATTAAATATTTTACTTAAGGATGTAGTAACAATGAACTTCTACTAATTGATCACCTATTATGTACCCTATTGTAGAGATTGTGCTTGTGCATCTGGGTACCCTCACCTTTAAAGGCCTTTTTAAAATAACTTCTGATTAAATGAATCTTTGCAAATACTCTGCTCTACTATTCTTTCGACAATTTTTAAATTGTCTTTTTTGTTTCCTATGTCTAAGACATGAAATGAGTGCTATGTTCTATTGTTGATATTTGTTATTTGGAATAACTTAGCAGAATTACTAGTTCCTTTATTTACCAAAGTGTGTGTGTGTGTGTGTGTGTGTGTGTGTGGTGTAGTGTGTGTGTGTATGTGTGTGTGTGTGTGTGTGTGGTGTAGTGTGTGTGTATGTGTGTGTGTGTGTGTGTGTGTGTGTGTGTATACATCAACATTTTATGACAATGTTTAAGTCTATGTTGGGAGAGTAGCTGAATTATAGAGAAGGCATGTTTGTTAGTAACTATATGATTTCTACGTAAAGAAAGGGTCTAGAGCAAGGGAATGGGCCCAGGCTCCCTTGATGGAAATACCTGAGTGGATACAATAGAATGTTGAATCCTCTGTTTCCCTGGAATCCTCCAAAGATTGGAGGAAGTGGCCTATAAACCTCTTTTTTAAGGATATTAGCCTTCCCTTGAATAAAGTTCTTACAGAGACCTCAAACAAGATGGGTGATTTCCAAGTTGAAAATTGACCCCTGAAGATTTCTTACCACTTTCTATAATCAGTTTTAGACTAAGAACTACTTCAAAGTTTCTAGCAAGTCCTGCACCCCTTTGGGGTAGGAAAAGGATCACCAAAACCCTACTAAAAATATCAAGTTCTTGCAAATATTGATGTTTTAGCCAGCTATTTCACGGCTGCAATTAAAAGATCTGATCAGAATAATTTTAGGGGAAGAAAAGTTTATTTGAAGGCTCATGATTTCAGAGGTCTTAGTCCATAGAAGGCTGGCTCCTATACTCAATGCTCAAGGTGAGGCTGAACATCACGGCAGCAGATTGTGGTAGAGGGAAGCAGCTCATATCATGTTGACTGGGTGGCAGAGAGAGAGGTCTCTACTCTCCAGGTACAAAATCTATACCCCATAGCCATGCCTCTAATGAACCACTTCTTCCAGCCACACACCATCCAGTCTCCACTCAATTAATCCCATCAGGGTTAAATCACTGATTAGATTAAGTCTGTAACCTGATCATTTTCCTCCAAACCTTTTTGCGTTATCTCACACTTGCAATTTGGGGGACATTTAACATCCAAACCATAATAATTGCGAATCCCATGAATGGATTTTTTTAAAATTTGTTTTAATTAGTTATGCATGACAGTAGAATTTTCACACAACATGCATAATTGGAATGTAACTTCTCATTATTCTGGTTGTACATGTTGTAGAATCACACCAGTCATGTAATTATATATGTATTAATGTCCAAGTCATTCTACTATCCTTCTTATCTTCATACTTCCAACCCTTCACTCTGCTCTGGCTAATCCAAAATACCTCTATTTTTCCCTGGCAACCCCTTATTGTCAATTAGTATCCACATACAGAGAAAATATTTGGCCTTTTGTTTTTGGGGATTGTCTTATTTTGCTTAGCATTATATTCTCTAGCTTCATTCATTTCCCAGCAAAAGCCATCATTTCATTCTTCTCTAAGGCTGAATAATATTCCATTGTGTATATACCACATTTTCCTTATCCATTCATCTGTTGTAGGCCATCTAGGTTGGTTTCATTGTTTGGCTGTTGTGAATTGAGCTGCTATAAACATTGATGTAGCTGTGTCCCTGTAGTATGCTGATTTTAAGTCCTTTGGGTATAAATCCTAGCCCACAAATGGATTTTGAGAGCACTAGAAGAATGCAGGGACTGTGTTTGATGGAACATGGAATATAAGGCTGTACATGAAAGAGTTTGAAAGCATGGAGAACAATCTAGTGACTTAGCGTTTGACATACTGGCAAAAACACCTGGAATTTGTCCTGATTTGCTACTGGGATGGCTTGATAAAGCTTGGAAAAGATATTGGCCTCCAGAAAACCGATGGAATACTGGAATTGCCTCTGCAAAACAATGTGGAAAGGCTCAGATGCTTAGAAAGGCAGACATGCCAGATTGAATTTTTCACTGTCTGACCTACTTTCCCAAAGAGAGCTCAAAGGACTCTCCTTTAGTATAAGGGATGAACTAGTGAAGACAACACAAACACTGTGTCCTTTCTAAATCAACAGGAGGACTTTGCAATTGGGTCCCCTAATGTCCATGGTAATTAAAAGATTCTGGCATATCTGAGGCCCAAGGTGGGTGTTAAATATTAGGAGTAGAGTATGCCCCACCAAAATGTAGCAAAGCTGGAATGACAGATAGTTTGGATTTTGCAGCATTTAAATATTTATAATTTATAAACAAAATTTGACATAGATTCACATTTATGATCATAAAATTTAACCACATAGCAACATCTTAAAATAATATTTTCTTTGATGTTTATAAAACAGAAATTAATTCTATTCATAATAGAACATTTGTAATACATTTATGTAACAAAAAATGAATTATTGCCAAGTCCTAGAAAGGTAAGCATTAATTTTGTAATACAAATATTGGCAGTGAATATTCAATACCCATACATACTTTTCAGATCAAACATTTTTCAACTTCATTTTTAACTTAAAGTCCATACTCTCTTTAAAATTTTTCCATGTGATATTTCATACTTCTATTTGATATTAAAAGCATGTGTAAGCATGAATGTTTGTGGATGAGAATACTGCTATTGTTCACTAATCAGCAAATTAGGGCACATTCAAGTAAGAATTGCATAACAGGAGCCATCCCAGTCCCTTTTGGAGTATTTCTTGCCTGGGAGCCACTTTATGCCAAGAGAAGTGATTTCTTGGCATTTTAGCTTTCAATGTTCCCCCATCCTGCTTAAGTGGCTGTATTTAAATAAAGTTTAAGTACTCCAGAACTTGTGGAAGCATTAGCAGTCAATTGGGCCAGTGCTTTCCATTTGTCAGTGTGAGTATCTGGGTATTACATGGCTTGTGTGTCCTTATGTGTGAATCCCCGGGGTGTATTCCAGTCCTCTTTTCAGGACATACCAAGGTATTCATTTTATTAAATTTAGTTAATATTTTTAGCTGTTAAATATTTTGCAGTTGGTTAAACTCTCTGTTAAAGGGAAATGACTTTGACTTTTTTCATTTTAAAATTAATATATACTTACTTTGCAAAATCTGAAAAAAAAATGTTGGGTTTAAAAATATTATCCATATTTTCCCCCTTGATAATTATTCAAGAGTATTCTATACTCACTTCTCTTTGTTATATTTATATATTTTCTTTTTATATGACTATCCAACCTACCCTTTTCTTTTCACTTATGAAAATGATACTATATTTTTCCAGGAGCTAATACCTTTTAAAAACATTGCTTAATTGTGATTTTATCATTGCTTAATTGTGATCTTATCATAAACCGAGAGGTTATGTATTAGGCAGTTTCCTTTGGAGAAATGAACCTAGATAGATAGATGATATAGATTGATAGCTAGACAGTGATAGATAGATAGATGGATAGATAGATAGATAGATAGATAAAGAAATTTACTATAAGAAATTGGCTCATGCAGTGGTGGAGGTTAAAAAAATTCCATAGCTGTCCTCTGTAAATTGATGACAAGAAAGCTTGTGATATGGTGTTAGTTCAAGAACTAGAGAGAAGATGTTTGTTCCAGTTCAAGAGCAAAAGAGGACAAATGTCCCAGTTCAACCAGTAAGGCAGAGACAGAATTTTCCCCTCCTCACCTTGTTCTTTACAACCCCTTAATGTCCACCCACATTGGGAAAGGCAGTCTCTTTCACTCAGTCTAATAATTCAAATGATAATCTCATCCAGAAACACCTTCACAGACATACCCCAAAGTAATGTTTAACCAAATACCGGTACACACAGTCAAGTTAATAAATAAAGTCAGTCATTACCAGTTGTTTCACTTCTCATTGTTTAGAATAATTCTGCCATCAATATTTGTGCCTACTTTATCTTTCTATTTTATTTCAGAATTTATAATTTATTTCTTATAATAAATTTCTTGAAATCAAATTACCAGATCAAATTGTATAAATATTTTAAAATTTCATGATTGCCTCAAATTATTTCTGAGATGATTTTAATCACATTATTTATGACCAAAGATTTATTGTTATTCAATATGATTTTTTTTTATATTTATTTATTTAGTTAGTTTTTGGCGGACACAACATCTTTGTTGGTATGTGGTGCTGAGGATGGAACCCGGGCGGCACGCATGCCAGGCGAGCACGCTACCGCTTGAGCCACACCCCCAGCCCCCAATATGATTTTATATATCAAATTTATATAAAAATTTACATTTTATTTTTGAACATTGCAATTAGCTTATGTTTAACCATTTGTATGTTTCATTTTCTTAAGCATTGGATCATATTCATTGATTAGAGGGATTATAACATTTTTAAAACTAGTTTATGAAATCTTCACTTATTAATATTGAAAATATTAATAACATTTGTATTATGGTCTTTTAAATTGTATTATTTAACTTTATGTCTTTTTTGAGTATGTACCACAAGTTCATTTTTATTGTAATATGATAGTTTAGTTGATAAAATACCATTAATCTCAATTGATTTAATGAATTATTATTTTTATTTCTTTCTGAATTCATCTTTGAATTTTTGCATTTTATATCTTATTTTGGTAAAATATGTTCTTTAATATTTATCTGTCTAATTGTGTTAGTGTGATATCATATATATATATATATATATATATATATATATATATATTATAGTTTTATAGCTTGTTTAATGTGTAATAGGTCTTGTGCCTCTTGTTAATTTCAGTTGGAAATTAGCTTTCCTCATAAATTTTAAATAAAAAACTCTAAATTTATCTATTTTTATTACAAATAAAATTACATTAAATACATAAAATAGTTGGGAATTAAAAGACATTTTTAAATTTCCCTCCTTTTTCCTCAAAGCATAGTGTATTTCTCCAACTTCTTCAGTCTGCTTTTTTCTCTATTTGATTGTTTTCATTAAATACACACTACATATGTTTTGTTGATTTTGTTTATAGTTGTTTTGTGCCTGCAAATAGGAGTGAAATTATAGGCAAACCTGGCAAAAACATTAGATTTGTTAAAACTCTGATCTCAACACTGTCTATTTATATTGGACTATATTGATAGACCTGTAAAAGTTTGAATTAAGGCAGTATCTGAGATTTTAATCTATCATATTTCCCCTTCTGAAGCACCTGGCTAGTGTAACAGTTATTGTGTCAAAAGAATCTCTTACAGATAGCACTGGACCATAAAATTCAATGTCTTTCTAAATCCTAATGAGGGAGACTGAGGAATGTAGGGAAAGATAATTTACCTAATGACTCTCATAATCTGCAGAGGAGATATGAATGGAGAGCAGAAAAGCTTTATCACTGGCTCTTTGTCCCCAAAATAAACTGTTCCTTTCTCATCTCATCTCCACTCTGAGCACCAACTATCATCCGAATGTTACATCTTTTGTGTATACCTCCTCTGTATGCTCTCTGCTACCACCCTGATTTAAGACCATATCGCCTCTCTCCTTGGCCTGAGTAAGTATTTTCTGCAGTATTTTCCTCACACCTCTTCCTCTCTAGTCTGGCACCACCATCATCCATCCTCTGTACTTTAGCAAAGGGAACCTTTGAAGAAACAATAACTGGATGGTTTTTATTTTCTCTCTTTAAATTCTTCATTGGTCCACCATTATCCCCAGCATAGAAGGGGTTTCATGGACCTGGATAGCTAGCTATATAATGTCTTACATATTAAATGTTATGATTTTTTTTCTTCATCCTGCTAAATAATCCGTAATTAAATCAATCATTTGCATTGATATGAGAGAGTGAAATCCAGTGAAAGAAAATGGCCAATAATTGGACATTAAAAATCAAATTGGGAAGCTAGGCACAGTGGTGAATTCTTATAATCCTAGCTATTTAGGAGCTTGAGGCAGGAATATCTCAATTTGGAGATCAGCTTGAATAATTTAGCAAGACCCTATCCTAAAAAATAAAATAAAATAAAATGACTGGGAAGTATCTTAGTGCCCTGGGTTCAAATCCTAGTATCACATATATCATCATCATCATCATCATCATCATCACCACCACCACTATTAAATTAGTCAATTACAGATAAATACCATATAGTTTTTATCAAAATCCAGTCCTCCACTCCAGGAGAGAGAAGAGGAAGAATATTTCTGAGACAAAGGACAGCATGGAGAAGGAGAAGTGAGAAAAAAATATGGGAACCCTGGGGAAGACAGAATGAACAGTAGCTGATAGGACATGTTTACTTGCCAGTCTAAGGGTGCTGCGATGTCATTAGATGGGATTCTTGCCAATGGTGGAAGTCAAGCCAACATCTGATTTTTGTGCTCATGTTGATACTGACTGATCCTCTTTGCTTGGTGGCTATGTTCTGCCATCACGAGCTACCTGATGTTGATTCAGGAAGTTGTTTCTTGCCCCAAGACTTTGCTTTCTTTCATAAAGAACACTTGGTACGCTGATTCTCTATTCCCTATCAATGGTATAGTCCAAAATATTTAGAAGATCAAAAAACAGAGAGCAAGATGTCTGGATTCCTGAAAAACACCTTGGGTATCCAGAAGAGATTTCCCACTCAGAGTTAGAGGGTCTACACTCTGGTTAAACTAATTCTTTGATGTGAGATGTGCTTGGTTCTCCAATTTTACCTGTTTCTGTAGCTTTACATGCTTTCACCATAATAACCTGCTGTGGTTAACCCAAGGTACACCAGATAATATAAAGCTCCATGGCTTCACCCGTGTTCTTCCTTCTATGGAGAAACCTAAATATCTACTCCACATAACTTCCCAGTGCACATAGTATTCTTGCAAGTTGTTATCATACAAGTAATACCATAATGCAACAGCGTATTTGGGTACTGCTCCCCACCTTATCAACACCCACCCACTTCTACCCAACCCTGGCTCTCAATCTCTGAAGCTTATCTATCTCTTTATGGCCAACAACTAGTACATTTAGCAGATGTTAAACAAATGAATGAACAAATCTGTTCTTTCAATATATAACAGCGAGCTCAAAGCACAGAGAACTTAAATTACCCCTAAAATAGTCACCACAGTCTGTTGCTCCTCAGATAGATCCCTAGGCCTGTCAACGGATCCCTAACTCAGTGTTTAACTTTATTTCCAATTCTGTGTCTCAATTTATATAAAGTTTGTCAAAATTAGAATTACTTTCCTGGCTTGGCCGAAAGACATCAAAACATTGTGACACTGCTACAGATGCACATAGAGGGCAAGTGAGTTGGTGTGTCAGGTGCCAAGGTTTAGAAGTGGACAGTGAAGCCAAACACCCACCTACAGTCCAAGGTGATACCATTTACACATCCACAGGCAAACATAAAATTAGTGCTTTATGTTGTGAGGCCATTTTAGACTTGAGGGAACTCAGATTTATTAAAACCTGTAAGATCGCCAGCTACATTTCATATAAGTTGAATAAATATTCCTTCAGTCACATTAATACCTCTATCTTCCTTTGCTTCTATAATTATCCAAAGCCATTTCCCAGTCCTCAATGCATCAAATTATCTTTTAATGAAAGCTGTTGTTTTGTTTACAGAGTTTTCATAACTTCAGGTAATATTGCATTTGCATTTCTGATGGACTACACTCTAAGGCATTAAGACTAGAGTTATAATGGGGTCAAACAAAATGACTTCCATGGTAATGACTTCCAGGGTGTTTAGCTTCCCCATTGCCACCTTTTTTTTTCACTGTAGAGTAATTCATTACAAAAGAGACATATTTCTAAACCAGACACTTTCTAAATTGCAAATATGGATACATGTAGGGAGTAGGGAGGATTTGATTGACAAATGCCTAAAAGTTACATTCTCATTTCTATGACTTTCTAGTAGAATTGAATTATTTTCTATACTTAACCTCTAATTTAAGTGTTTTTGTTTAATCCTCATGGCATTGTTAGTGAAAGGCTTTTAACCTTAACCTCAGGAAGCCCCTTAGTTCAACCCACCTCAAGTTTATTGACCTCTAAAGCATAAAATGTTTTGTTTTAGTTACTCAAGTGTATATATTTCACAGACCTACAGTTTGAGGAATGGTTCAAAAATCTATAAAGAATGACTTGTTCTCCAGTTACTGTAACTCATTATTTAAAAAAAAAATATTTGTGCATGCCTACCATTAAAAATATAACGTAGGGCTGGGGATATAGCTCCATTGGTAGAATGTTCCCCTTACATGCACAAGGCCCTGGGTTCAATCCCCAGCACCACAAAAAAATAAAATTAATAATAATAATAATAATAATAATAATAATGATAATAATAATGTGAAGGACTGGCACACCTTGAGTTGAGACCAAATCTATAAAACACTAAACTCTCCAAACCCAAGGTCACTCAAAGTAAAATTCATTTTACAATGTTATTTTTTACACAGTGAAAAGCCAAGAAATGTCATTTCCTTTGAATTTTTGATGTTCTACCAAACACCTTTAAGTTATATAAGAAAACTACAGATATTAACTTAACCTAATCAAATATACAGGATATATTTGTATAACCTATATGTTTTAAAAGATCATTCTATGGGTACATAGAATCTTATTTTTTTCTGGGTTGGGCATAAAGACAAGTTTTGTAATTGAGTCAAACAAAACAACTTCCATGGCAACTACTTCTAGGGTTTATAGCAGAAAAGAAAGTGTTGTCTCTCTCTCTCCTTGCTATTTTTAAGATAGTGTAGATGCCAGCAATACAGAAAGGAGTGAATATACAGGAGAAAAGTGATGAGACTTTGGGTGAGAGAGTAAGCATTTCAGGAATGTTCTAAGTGACAGCCCAAAGGCTGTAGAGCAACCTAGTGATATTAAATCCTAGATTAAAGTGAAGTGATTTAGGAGACTTTATGAGACATGTCTACAAAGCAATGCCTTCAGGAATATTTATTTAGTTAGTTTAATTATGTAAAATAGTGAAAATTGTTGAGAAAAATATAATATTGCCTTTTCAAATATATGTTTAACAAAGTTAGGAAGTAGTGAGGCTGAGCATTTATCATCCCACTAAAGCCTATAGCACATTGGTAATTTCATGGCATGTATTATCCTGTCTTCCAAAGACAAGTGCAGTGGGATCAAGGAGGAAGGTTGGGTTTTCTCACTTTGCCTGAGATATTCAGGTCAAATTTATTCAGAGACTTGAAAGAAATGCAGCATTTCCTGGGGTGGCTGGGAGGTAGGGTGAGGGAAATGAGTTTTTGACTAAGAGACAATGTACACAGACATAGGAGAGCATGATGTGTTGAAAAACTGTGTAGCAGGGTTCCAACAGTATTTGGTTTAACTTCAACATTTCCATTTTTCCCTCGCATATTTCTAAAATACACTTTGTGTGCTAAGAGGTCTTACACAGACACCAATAATGGTAAATTTTGTTGTTAAAACATGAGTCATAAAAATCACAAAGTCAGTGCCTACAGAAGATTTGATCGTCTAGAGTTTTGTACATATTTTGGTTATTAGCACATAGTTAGATACAACTCATCACTCAAAACTGATTGTTTTCCTTGTACAGAAGCCAGTTAACTGCAGTTATCTTTTCAGTCAATTAATGTCCACATGCCTGCCAGGTTTCCCCATATATAACTTGTGCCCTCCATGAAACTAATTCCCCAACTGTTTAGAAAATTCAAATGGAGCTTCTAAATATGTCACACACTGCTTTTGGTAATAAATTATGCAGCATATTTCAACCAGGTCAGACACCATAGCCATACATTTTAAAGACTGTGAATTCACTCCTGACAAGGGAAATTCAAAACTATTTAAAACCAAACCCTGGGAAAAGACAAAGGGTGAAAAGAACATAGATGAAGTAATGTGATAGCCAGCTGGGGGACAAAGTGGTGCCAAGTAGCTGTGCTGCAGCAGCATGAAGCAAAGTGGCTTCATTAATACACTGCAAAACACCAGAACATGGCACAAGACAACACTTAGCTTCCAAACCATACACAACTGGAGTCTACCACTATTGATGTGAAGGAGCAGCTGCCTAATTGCTAGAAAGCAGACACTGGAGCAGTTGTTGAGATTTGTAAATGCAAATAAGCTTCATCACAAATGGATCTGTATCACAGCTACCATAGTTTTGGTTGAGATACACAATGATTGTGATATTTAGCCATCATACTAATTGAAACCCATAAAGTAATTAGTAGTAGCAAACAGGTATATAAATAGCAGTTACTGAGATGATAGGCAAATCACAAGTTTAAAAAAAATGTAAAGAGCTTTATTACCATGTTTTCATTTCCCAATTTGAAAATCAGTTTCATCTAATCCCAACAATAATTCATTTTAAAACGATAATTCCTATCACCAAAAATATTTGTCTTACGAATATTTACTCAGCACCCTCTATGATAGGTATTTATGATGTAAAAAAATTAAAGAAACATTTCCTACAGTTATTTCTTTGTTGCTGATACTAATGACACTAAAATAATTTATAGAATAAAGGAGTTTAGGCAGAAATGATAAATACTCAACTTCACAACTCCATAACTTTATTAAATATATATGTGAAGAGATAACATTATATTATTCCATTCTCTCAAATGTAACAATCTAAAAATAATGATGTTCTGGCTAGACAAAATTTCATTGTCGACACTATAACTCCAGTGGACTATCAATTTTCAGAGAATTCTAATACCAAAGACATGTTATAAATAATGTTCATGATACACTGAATTCAATCTAGTTTTTCCTCTGCATTAAAAAGATATTTCAAATTCTTGGTCAAGAAGACCATTGATTTTTATCTAGCATTCCATCAATTTTTAAGATATTTAATTTGTTCTTATTGTGTAACCAAAGCTGTGCATGAAGGGTCTGAATATAAGAGATATTCTTTTCTTGAGGAACACAGTCTAATGGGGAAAGAGACAAGTAAGAGGCAAGTGTCACAGAAATCTCTAAGGGTCAAAGGAAGACATCAGTAAGGGGTTTCCAAAAGATAGGGGTTTTCTTGAGTTATTGTAGATGGGGTAAAGGAAGGGGAGGGGAGGGGAGTGAAGGGGAGAGGGGATAGGAAGGGGATAGGAAGGGCAGCAGAATACAAAAGGCACTAGTATGGCAGTATGTATAAACGTGGCTGTATAATCAATGTGATCCTGCAATCTGTACACATGGGAATAATAAGAATTTATACCCCATTTGAAACAAATGTATGATATATGATATGACAAGATCAATGTAATGTTTTGAGCAACTAATAAATTTCTGATGTTTAAAAAAAAAAGATAGAGGTTTTCTTAACTGTCTCCCCAAAACAGGGCTGAGATAAGGATTTAAATATAATCTCTTTGATAAGGATTGAACAAGTTTATTTCAAAAACTACCAGTTGGAGTGAGGAAGTAAGAAAGGGAAGGATAGAGTTGATTGAAGGTACATTACCAAGCACACTCACCACCTGGGTATCTGAGGCTTGATGCAACGGAGGGGATCTGGTCAAATAAACTAACAAGCCTCAGATTTATCTCATCTAAGTACAGAGGGATCATGTATATGCCAATAGTCATCAGTCTTTGGTTGAGGTCCACTCATAAGTGAGTTCAACTCTTACATTTGTAGTTTGCTGAGGAACAGAAAGTCCTTAGACAAAGACAAAACAAAATGTTGGGGAGTAGGGTAAGAGAAGGAATTATGTTCAGGCACTGACATTAGATCCTCACTGATCTCTTTCGTAAGGTACGCTCCTATGGAGTTTATTTTACATTCTTCAAAAAATTCTTTCACTACCTCTGTTTTGTTTTATTTCTGCTCAGCATGTCTTATATCTCAATTTCCATTTTACCTTAGATTTTGAGAGCATCACTAAAATTATTTATTTATATATACTCTTCACTTATTTTCCCTTTTTCACACTAAGCAGAAAAATCTCAACACTGGTAAAATCTAAACTCTCCCACTTTGCATCAAACCCAGCATGGACTGTGGCTGGATCAAAGACCCAGCTCCTCTGCCTGTTCTCAGATAAATCCATGACCACAAACTAAATGTCAGCCCTGAATACTATGTAACTATCTTCTTACTGGCTGTATCTGCCCTCTCAAACTTGACTATTCTTAAGGACTCAATGGTCAAACTTCAATAACCATGCCTCAATCAATATTCTTATCACTTATCTTACTAAAACAAAACAGCAACAAAACAAAAAGACTATCTGCCTATAAACTGCATCTTCCCACCTGTAACAAACAATTGCTGAACTTTCTATTTTGCTATGGCCAAACCCTCTGATTATACACTGGATCATATCCTCTTTTATCAATTCAAGCACTTTATTCAAAACTGAGTACTGTGGAAGACACCTATAATTCCAGCTATGTGGGAGCCTGAGGCAAGAGGATCACTGTTCAAGGCCAGAATAGGAAACTTAGTGAGACCCTGTTTCAAAATAAAATTAAAAATAGTGGGTGGGTGGGGGGTGGTGAGGGAGAAGCTAAGCCCTTGCCTAGTGTGCACAGGGCCCTGGGTTCAATCTCCAGTGTGTGGGGGGGTGGGAACAAAACTATATTCCTAGAGTTATCCATCTTTCATAGAACACATTCATATTCCTCTTTCTGCAGGATTAGTTACATCAGCATTTGAACATATTCAAGGAACTGCCATAGTAGCGTGAACTTTGGTAATTAAATAGCAAATTAAATAGCATTTCTAAGCTTCAGTTACTTCTTCTATCAAAAAGAATGATAATAACATCTACCTCTCTGGATTATTGTTAACATTAAATGAAATGAAGCCTAAAAACCCCTTAAAATATTTGACATTGATTAATAATTCATTACTAATATTTGATTATATAACCAAATATAATAAAGCTAATATATTATCTTCTCTCAAACATTTCTTGATTCACATTCTCTTCTAAAACCTGCTCCATCAAGAAGTTGAGTTTGGGTCCTTCTCTTTGAATGTGGGTGGGTCTTTCTGACTTTCTCAACTTTCCCAGAATGTGGCAAAAGCAAAGCTAAGTGACTTCTTCTCACTTTTCTGTCTCTAAAAAATGAACATCCTTTGAAGTGAGCCAAGAAAATCCAGACTACATGGACCGGCCATGTTGAGAAAAACTGAGGCTTCCACCCCTCGGCATGGCTGAGCTTTTCTGGCTGCCAGCCCGCCAGCTCACCAGCCACTTGAATAAGCCATTGTGGAAGCAGATCCCCAGCTTTCAGATGAGCCTCCCCATCTGGTGGTGTATACCCATGGTTTTATATAATGTTTCAAACCCAATATTTCAAAGATTTATACACAGAGTAATACTGCCAGCTTGGACTGTAAGAGCAGAAACATTACAAAATGGAAGAAACCTTTGGACTCCCAAGTTTCTACAAACAAAGCAAGCTGGGAAACAAATACACTGCAAACACAGGCTTCCTATTTTGGAATAAGAAGAATGATTCAGAAAGCAGATCCAAGAACTTGGAAGAACAGACCTGAGAACCACGGGAGTTAGTTCCAGGCAGAAGAACTGAGACCTAATCATGAAAACAGTAGCCAGTGCCCAAGTGGGTGACAGAACTAGTGTGGACACATGTCTGCTCTGTCCTTGTCATTTTCTGCTTATGAATGGAAGCCAGTATCCTATGCCCATCCTCCCACTGTTGATGTATAGTGGGAGAAAGATAAGCTACCCCTGCTTATTTTATAGGACCCTGATTGAGTGCAATGGTTATCCAAGGCACTGTAGCCTAGACATCATCTGTCCCTGAACATGAGATCCTAGACCCCAAGCCTGAAGCTATTTCTGTGGGATCCGGGGGTGGGGGAATGAGTATATTTTGCATTTGAGAATAACAAACAAATTTTAGGCAGAGGGAAGACCAGAAATTTTTGAAAAACTTGTTTGAAATCTTTTGACACTATTCCAATCATGAGATAGATCTTATATCCCTTTCCCTGAACCTGTGAGAGACTGTGATGCCTCTGTAACACACTACAGTGGAGGTGACACAGTGTGACTTCTGAATCCAAGTTAGGAAAGGCCACGCAGCTGTGGTCTCCCTTAGGACAGTATAAAATCTTCAGGCACCATCAAAAGATTGGCTACCCTGAGGTGCCATTTGGAGAAAGAGAGAGAGAAAGACAGGAAAGAACAAGGGTCCACCTGACTGCAGTCACAGGAGTGACCACAAATGAGAACATCCCAGATGAATCCTATCAACTCTCATATTCAAGAGCAAATTAAAGGAGTGTTACCATCTTTAGCCACTCATGTTGGTTTTCTGGGGAAGACATAACAAAGTACTGGGTGGCTTAACCAACAGACATCCGTTTTTTCACAGTTCTAAAGGCTAGAAGTCTAAATTTTAGGTGCTGATAGGGTTGGTTTCCTCTAAGGCCTCTCCTTGACTTGTGGTTTGCCATCTTCTCCCCTCACCTTCGCCTGGCTATTAATCTGTGTGTCTTTATCCGTGATATTGATGAAGACATGCCCATGTAGCCTCCTGTTAACTTTATATTTTTAAAGGCCCTATCTCCAAATGCAGTCACACTCCAAGGCATGGGAAGTTAGGACTTCAACCTATGAACCTGGGGCAGGCCCTGCTTTGCAATCCCTTCCTACCCTGCAGTGGATAGCCATAGCCACAACAGCGCCTCGTTTTCTGATCATAGCCTGCGTTCACTCCCTCCTCACTTGGGTGCCTTTCTCACTCACTTTTAAACTACTGGCAGACTAGAATCTTACTTTTCATTTCTGTAGCACCATTCACAGAACAAGTTTCACAACACAGCACACAGGACAGCTACTCAGTCAACGTTCGACCTTGAAATTCCTCGGAGGAGACAGCTTCATGCTATCTGTATCCTCTATCATCCTCATGAAGCACCCATAGAACTGTCTACTGTTGTCTGTTCTGCGATGAAGGAGTCATTACCCAACCACACATACACACCTTTTTGCTTTTGCTGGGGCTTCTCAACCTGGTATTCAAGACCCTCAGCCTTCACAACTTTAGAACAATTTTCTCCTTTCACACTTTGAAGTGTCCACTTTCTCAGGTTCTTGACTACGATACATTGGCGAATGAGCAAAGGCTTACATCCTATTGGACATTATTCCCTCTACATATCTAAAAGGACCAATGCTTCTTGTAAATGCTTTCACTCCCTTTTGTACTTCAGCACTCATCATATTCTATAACACCTGGTTCTCAGGTGCTGCTGTGAGCCCTCAGACAACACTTGGCATGCAGAAAATCCTTAAGTACCTGATAAACCATCACATTGATTAAAAACTAACTTAAATCCTCTTTTCTTATGGATATTAAATATATTGATTTCAAAGGGTTTTCTTAATAGTCTAACTCATAAAGAGTAAATAGATGTTGAAGAATATGTTTGCAAGGACTATAATTAAGCATAATAGGTTTTCTCCAACTTTAATAAATAAACTAATTTGCCTGTATATAATTTAGAATTATTGAAATCTTAACATCAAGATCTGAAATCATTGATTTGGTTATTTGGGCTGTTGTGCTACAGTTATTTCTTCTAATATTTTATCAGTCATTATGATGCATGTTAAGCTCTTCCAACTTGATTTATAAATCATGTTTTTAATTAGTGTGCCACTCTTCTTAAAGGTTGTCTCTTATCATATATGCCTCTTCAAACTCAATCAAGACTTTGAGTCTTCTCACTGCTCTCCAATCTGTGAATACTACTTATTGTGTTCATAAAGATGGGCTAATAATAAGATGCTATAATTCCCTTCACTAATGGAATATATTTTTGCAATACAGTATTCTCAGAAAAAACCACTACATGGACACCTATAGTGTTTATCTGCCTAATTTAAGCAAGAGTTAAATGAAGTGGCAAATAATTATTTCACCAACTAATATCTAAGTACATCCTTCACTAAAAACAATGGAGGGGATTTCTTTGACTAATATGAACATTTTATGTAATTTAGTGAAAACATTTGTGTATATAGTCATTACTTGGTATCCCAGGGGATTGGTTTCAAGACCCCCCTGAATGGACAGCAAAGTCCTAAGATGCTCTAGTCCCTTATATAGAATGGAGCAGTACTTCATATAGCCTATTACATCCTCCCATATACTGTAAATTGTCTCTAGATTACTTATACTATCTAATGCAATACAAGTGATATGTAACTTGTTTTACTACATCATTTAGAGAATAATGAAAATAAAAGCAAATCTGTACATATTTAGTATAGCCACATTATTGTTTTTCCTGAATACATGTATGCAGAATCCATGAATACAAAAAGCCAACTCTATAGATACTGCCTACAAAAGAATGGCTTGGAGATGTTTCAACAAAACTGTTCTGTTTCAGAATTTGTTCTTGTCTTGTGTTTTTATTGCTATATAATTATGAATTCTAAATTTTACTTTTGAGAAAGTAAATAAGGAGGTGAGTTGTTGAAAGGTTATTCTTTCACAGCTTTAAGCTTTATCCAGAGTTGAATGGTCATCACCTTTTAAGTCACTCCAAGAGAGACTACGTAGAATTTATTATCTTTTACTGCAAAGAATGATTTAAAATTTTATTTAAGTAACAGATCTGTTGCTTATGTTAAAAAAAAATCTCTTTAGAACCATTCTTTAGATTTAATAATCTTGAAAATAGTTAGTGAGTCCCTTTTAGCCATGTTTTCATGATAAGGATTTTAGAAGTTTCTTTCCATTGTTACTGAATGTCAACTAATTCTTAATCAATCCTCTGCATTTTCCAAAGAATGTGGCACTTAAAAATATCACACATTCCATTTAACCACAATTTTACATTTACCAACCCAAGAATCATTAAACGAATTAAACTTTAAATTCAATCATCAGTGAAAAGGAAAAGGTTAATTGAAATCAGTTTTTAAACAAAACTAAAAATAAGAGTTCAAGGGAATATTTCTTGATTAAATTTTTTAACTCTCAGATTCAAATGGAAGAGCAAACTGAAAAAAATAAAGTATACCTGTTGCTGGCTAAACACCTGGGACATGGAGTAGGAAGCACTGGCTAAAATATTGCTATGTTACATGATCAGGAGTCAACTAAAGTGCACATAGACCTAGTTGGTTAGTCTGTTTAATTTAGACTTTTATTTAAGTTCCAGAAAGTGGAGATTTCACTTAATTGGCACCCTGATAAATTGTTCTCTGATCTAATTGGTATAATTACCATGAGGCAGGCACACTGTAATATATTTAAATGACTCAAACCAATTGGCTCATGGAATCTTTTCCTTTTAAAGAGTGTTATTTATAAGCTTATTCACAGTAGTCTAGTAGCACATATCAATAACCAGCCCTAAATATTTTCTAGTACGCTTCATCTCCACATCAATGGTTAATAAAGAGAATATTATAGGTGCTTTCTATGGTTTTCATCCATTTCAAACAAGATTTCAAACCTAGCAAACCAAGGCAGACTCTTTTCAATTAAAATTTGTCAGAGCTGACCTGAATGTATGTTGTTATTTACCAGAAGTTGAATGATGAAACTTGAATAAATGATTTTTCTCATCATATGCCACAATATTTGAGACCCTTATCTTAACAGTTTCAATTATAATCAATCTATTGTCTCCTTTGATGCAAAGTATCATGAAGAAAAAGTTGAGAATTATTATGAAGGTAGTGTCTTTTCTTCCCTTCAGCAAGAGAGATGGATGTTTTACTCATGAAAGTTATGAGGTGGAAAAAATAGCTATAGCTATTCCATTTTGCTTTTCGCTTTTGACATGATATAAATTTCAATGGAGACCTTAGAGATTCATAAGAAAGAAAATGAAAAACAAAGTCCTCAAAAAGAGTTTTTCTTCAGAAGAGCATCATTATTTTCAAGTTTCTTGCAAACTTGTTTGTCCTATCTCCAGGATTTTGTTCTGTTGGTAATTTCATAGTAATTGAGAACTTTTTTTCTAACATAGGTGTTAAAATGATGAAAGAACTGGGACCTTAAGTGCAGAAGCTAAAGGGTTTGCAGTGGTTTTGTATATTGGCTTCCTGAGTGGATTTGCTTGACTGCAATTGCGCCCTTTGTGTGGTTCAATCTTTTCTCATCTTGGACAAGCATTTTGTTTGAACAGCTTTACATTCATTTCTGTGGAAAATAAAATTAAATACAATTTCTCTAATTATGTGGCTTTAATTTAAATGTTTATTTTATTCTTAAAATAAATTTTATTGTATATATTTAAACTACATAACGTGATGTTTTAAAATGCATCCATAGTAAAATGATTACTTACTGTATGGGAGTAAATTTACATATCCTTGCCTGCATATAGTTATTTTTTTTCACTCTATGACAAGAGCAGCTTTAATTTATTCATTTAGCTAAACTCCTGAATACAATTCACTATTAATAACTATCATCTTTAAGTTGTATATTAACTCTTTTGACTTGTTTATCCCACATATTTGCTATTATGCATGAACTGATCTCCATCTTCACATTTCCTCCCCACCACCCTGACTCTAATAATCACTGTTTTATTCTTCTCTTAAAATGTTTTTTTAATTTATTAACACATAATAATTATATGCATTTATTAGTAGCATGTGAGATTTCAATGCATGTATATAATGTTTAATGACCAGACCAGGGTAATTGGCAGACATATCACCTCAATTGTTTATCATTTCTCTGTGTTGGTAACATTCAAA
Organism: Marmota marmota marmota; assembly: GCF_001458135.2. Taxonomy (NCBI): domain Eukaryota; kingdom Metazoa; phylum Chordata; class Mammalia; order Rodentia; family Sciuridae; genus Marmota; species Marmota marmota. The sequence continues at coordinate 30,030,624 of NW_026000068.1, forward strand.
ATTCTCTACTAGTTGTTTTAAAAATGTACTATTAATTATTGCCTACTATAGTTATTCCACTGTGTTATGGAATATGAGAAGTTAATCCAACTCTGTCTCCACACCCATTAGCCTTCTTCTCTCCATCCCCTCCTGTCACATCCTTTACTCTTTATCTCTGTATATTCAACCATTGTTTTTCCCCTAGATCCCACATGTGAGATCACACAATATTTTTCAATCTGTTCCTGGTTTATTTCTCTCAGCATAATGTCCTTCAGGACCATCTATGTTGTGGCAAATGAGAGGATCTCCTTGATTCAAAGGCAAAATAATATTCCATTGTATATGTGTGTTTACATTAATAACGTGATAAATATATGTATACACACATATATTTTTATCCATTTATTCTTTGATGATCTCCTCGGGGTTGTGTCTATATTTTGTCTACTGTGAATAGCACTGTTATGACAATGGCACTATTAGCACAATGTCTTATCAAGGTGGTGATTTTTGATTGTTTGTTTTTTGTAATGGTGGTGCCCATCTACATTCCCAACAACAACAACAAGTCTTCTTTACTGTACACTCTTACCAAAACTTGTCTCTTTCCTAACAGGCTCAAGATAGCATTTCATAATAGCTTTGACTTACATTTTCTAAGATTACTGGTGATAAGCCCTATTTTGTGTACCTATTGGCAATTATTTTTTTCATATTTGGAGGCACACCAATTCTTTTGTCCATTTTTTAAATTAAGCAATATGTTTTCTTCAAATTCTCAAGAAAAATAGTTGGAGTCATCACAATTTCTGATTTAAAATTATATTAGAAAGCTGTAATAATCTAAACAGTGTGGTGGAAAAGAATAGAGAACCCAGAAATAAATTCAAACATAGATGACCAACTAATTTTTGAAAATGGCACCAAAAGTACATAATAAGGAAACATTGGTCTTTTCAATAAATGCTGCTGAGAAAATTATTTTTTCACATGCAAAAGAATGGAATTGGACCCATATTTTATACATATAAAACCATCTACTCAAAATGGATAAAAGAGTTAAATGTAAGGCCTGTAACCACACAACCCTAGGACGAGAGAGAGAGAGAGAGAGAGAGAGAGAGAGAGAGAGAGAGAGAGAACTCTTTGACATTGGTCTTGGATTTCTTGGATAGCATAACAACAACTCAGCTTACAAAAGCAAAACTAAATCAATGGGACCATATCAAACTAAAAACCTTCAGCAAAGAAAAAAAATCAGTAAAATGGAGACCATGTATAGACTGAGAAAGAATACTTGCAAATCTTATACCAGATAAAGAGTTACTATAAAAGAATCTTAAAGAATTCATTTGACTCAATAACAACAAAAGCAAACAACATTACCCAATTAAAAATGGGGAAAATACTTGAATAAATATTTCTCTAGCAATGATATGAGAACAGTCAACAGGTACAGGAAAAAATGCTCAATATCCCTAATTGTGAGGGAAATGCAAATTAACTAACTTCATATGATTAATTTATAAGTGATTTCATGTCCTCTGGGATTATATGAACATTTATTTACATGTTTAGTATTATTAAGCAATATACAATTTGATTTTTCTCTACAATTACTCTCAGTACATGTATTGTTCCAAATTCTGGCATTGCAATGTACTTGAAGTTTAATTTTTTATTGAAATTATTTGTGGGTATTCAATGATACTGTTTTACTGACATTGGCCATCATAAGCTTGTTATCATCATAAGCTTGTTATTTCCCATTTTGTACTTACACTGGTTATATCTTTGTCATTTTTAAAAAATTTGTATTAGTTATTGATGGATATTTATTTATTTATTTATTTATTTATATGTGGTGCTGAGATTCAAACCCAGTGCTTCACACATGCTAGGCAAGTGCTCTACCACTGAGTCACAACACCAGCCCAGGTCTTCATCATTTTTTAAAGAATCTGTGATGGCCATTTTTCATTGTGATCATTAAAATGCTGAATAAACATTTTTGTTAAATATTTCTAATTTTTTTCTGTTAGGAGATACAGAAACCTTATTTTATGGCACTGCATTTCAGTTAGATTTGTATCCTGAAATAATGGCTCTTCTTTCAGGTTTTAATTACTTGGTGATTTGGAAGTGTGGGTTGTGTTGTGTGTGTTGTGTTTTTTTTTGTGTGTGTATGTGTGTCTGTGTTGTGTCTCTGTGTGTGATAGGCTATGATAGAATCATGGAGAAAATAAAAGTAATTTGAATGGCATCACACTACCCACAAGAAATGCATATTTGTTTATGTACAATATAGTTATGAAGAAAAACTAAAAAAAATATTTTAATCAAGCACAGCCAGAAAGTGATCAAAATATATGATTTTGTAGAAATAGATGCTAAGTGGCAAAAACTTAGAAGTTTTATTTTTTGTGTCTGCTAATTAATTTCTCTAATGTTTTTCAAAGTTTTTAATATACATAAAAAAGAAATAAAGAGCATAGGAAATTGATTTAAGGAAACATTTAGAATTGGGTGAATATAATGTACAATAGGAACATACATTCAGAACTGTATTTATTGATCTTTGACATCATCCATATGATCTTTTATAAATTAGATTTCTAAAATATTAATATTTCCAAAACACTGAGACAGTGCCAATCATATATTACCTTGAACTATGCTGTTATGCTGTTGCATATCCAGATAGTAAATTGATGATGAAAATAATGATAATTATGATGAACACGATGACAGCGTTAACATTTGTGGAGATTTTACTTTTTGCAAGCACTATTTAACACACTGCCAAAATTTTCTCATTTAGCTTTATGTATATACATTCAGCTTACTTCAATAGATAAGGGAAACATAATGCCACCTCATACATTATTGATATTTTTTAAAGCAAAGATATTATGGTTAAAATAATTTAAAAATTCTATTCTCAAATGTGCTTTGTTCACATATTTCTTAAAATACTATCAACTTATATTTTATCTATCTAAGCTCACCATTAATTTAAATGTATTCACTAGACCCTTGAGGTTTTGTCAAAGAATGTAAACACTTTGCAATGCATTCTCTTATTCATTAGTGATATTTCATCTCAAAATTCAGAAGATGAGAAGACCATGATAAAAGTCACAGAAGGGATACATCAGTCCTAATAAGCAACTTAATTGTAGATATTCTTTTTCAAATCAGCTAATAGGATTGTATTTTCACCACACATAGTTAACTCAATTAAAAAGAAAAGATATAAACTGAATTATTACATACTAATTAAACAAAAAATAGATAAACTCAAGCTATAAAACTATCTCTAGGATTCACTCAGAAATTAAGATTTTTCAAATCATCAACAGTTTTGATCAAAGTGAAAGCAATATGGAAAATGTCTGTAATTGCATCAGACTACTTTCTAAATTTCAATATCTGAATCTCATATGAAATTTAAATTAATGTAAAATTAATACGAGCAAATATAAAGCAAATGAATGCCCAAATATATTGTGCAATTGATCAAAGAAAGTCAATTATATATCCATTATGTATTGATATGTATGTATGAAGATATCAAGACCTCATTTGGTTTTGAATTTTATGAGGTCTTGATATATAAGCACACACACATAAAAATATATACAGGTATAGATAAAATCTGTTGTGCATTGTATATGTGTGTATTGATTTAAAATCTGTCTTTGTGTTGAACTTATCCTTTTTATTTGCCCACCATGCCCAGTTCTTTCTTCATATAGCTTGTCTTCTTCAAAAAGAAGAGATATCTGATAAACCAGGAGACCCCTCCTGAATTGTTGTAGGTGTTTAGATAGGAATAAGCATCCATCCTAAGGAATCCAGTCAATAGTCAATTCATTTTTCCCTCAACAATCTGAAGTCAAGCACACAGAAACTTAAGTCAGAAAGCAAAGGACTCTATATTGGACCAATTGTATAAAATTTTTGGCCTGAGTCATACCATTAATTTTTAGAAAATTCAAAAATTATGAATAAACAGGGCCAGTAGTAAACTTATGTGCTCACTTTAAAAATACATTGCTGGATCAGAAAGATGTGAGGCTGAAGTGCTTGTTTTAAGATGTGTTACTTCCCTTGAGTCCACATTCCACCTCTGAATTCTTTCAAAAAGTCGCTCTGCCTCTTTCCCTTGGAATGTGTTGAGTGCATATTTATTCTTTACAACTAAAATGATTTGATTAGGACACATTTTTGTTTGTGCCCTAATCACAAACACACATTTTGTTTGTTTTATTAGATAAACATGCACCTTGAAAAAAAAAAAAAAAAACCTTACTATATCATGTTCACTTCCAATGGAGATAGACAGATTTCTTGTTTATATGGCATGACAGCTGCAGATAAGTTTTGATCCACTCTCTGTGCTTTTTCATTATGGAATGCAGCAGGCTAATGGTGCAGCTCCTGTTTTGGACATTGCTGATTTGGTAGCAGAAGGAGACGAGCAATTGCACAACCATGTAACTGTGCCCCCAGTTACATCTACTCACGTGTTCCTGGCCAAAGTTAGTCACATGACAAACCTGACTCGGTGGGGCGAAGATGTAACACCCTCACAGGAACTAACACTGAAGATCACAGGGCAGAGGGAAATGGTGTAGGATCTGAAGCAGGCCTTCTTGATTGAGTGTTGTTCTATGGGAGAAAAGCACCTCAATCCTTGATTTGTTACAGATTTTGGATCTTCAGTTTTTTCCTCTGAAGAGGATGTTAAGGAATATGGCTCTTCTACCATAGTATCAAATCTACTATCAAATCTACCATAGTATCAAATCTTTAAACATTTAACTTTAGAAGCAATCTCTGTCTACTTTGTACCTGAGGACATTTGGATTTCCAGATTAGGTGACAAGACAAAATCCAGTACCCTCTTTTAAATTTGGCATTCAGATAACAACAAATAATACTTTGGCATAGGTGCATCCCAAATACTTCATGACACAGTTATATCAAGAAATATTATTTGTTACTTGAAATGCAAATTTAACTAGGCATACTTTATTTTCACTTATTAATTCCGGAAATCCTAGTGTCCAAAGGGAATTTTAAATCCCAAATATTTATAGTCTGGCATAATTCTTAAAATTATAGTAAGATTTTTATTTCATGATTTCTAGTGTGTTTCCAGTACCAATGGACAAACTCACTCTCTTTCTCTCTCCCTCTTTCTCTCTGAAAGATGCCTTCCTAGCTAGATTTAACTACCAATATTTTCAACTTAGCAGGATTCTGTAAGAATGGCTCACATTGAGTCTCTTTTCCATGAAACACTGTGTCTAACTAAAAGGATTTAATTACATATTAATTTTTTTCTGGAGTTTTGACAGCAGGTTTTATCTTCCCCCAAGCCCCAATTTGGTCTTTGTCATAAAACTGAAGGTTACTTGGCCTATTATTAAAATGTTCTATTTAACTAGGGAAAATGAAAAGGACAACTTTCTTCTCTGTTAATAGACTGACTGATTGTTTTCTGTTTTTTATCAATTACCTTATCAAATACAGCCAACAGCACATCTGTAGCTTTCTGTTGCCCAACTTCTTCACTTACAGCTCAAGTGCATTCAGAGCACTACCTGAGTTCTAAGTAACGGGAGGCAAGAATTATCTTACGTGTTCCACCCGTGGACATGCAAATGGGTTGCCATCCATCCTATGGACAATGATGCTCTCTCCAACAAGTACCTAGTCCAAAGCTAATGGCACATATGATAGTGTGTTTGTTTCCGCAGAATACCACTTATGTGTTCCATTTTTTAAATTAGTTGCCTCTCCCCCCATTACACTGTAACTTTACAATTCCTTAGTGGTTTACTGCAATTAAAGTGTATTTTTTCTTATTACATGGTGAATGTGGATTGAGTCAATTGTGACTCAGCCCATGAGGTACATTCATTCTGGGATCCAGGCTGAAAGAACAGCTTCTATTTGGAACATTACTGTTTTCATACAAGAGAGAAACTAAATACTAGAAGCTTCTTACACATATTTCTATGTAGTGCCTCTAATCATTCTACTTATGTTGCATTGGCCAAAGCAAGCCATATAATAAAGCTTAACATCAGTGGTCCATGAAGTACATTCTTATCATACAGAGGGTATATAAATGAAAAGTCTGCCATAGTATCAAATCTTTAAACATTTAACTTTAGAACAATCATATAATTTTTATTAACATGTTAGTCTAGATAATTTACCACAATTAGTGAATCAATATTGATACATTATTTTTTACTAAAGTTCACATTTTATTCATACTTCTATAGTCTTCACTCAATATCCTCTTTACTGTTCCAGGATATCATCCAAGATACCATATTAAGCTGGTTGTCAATTCTCCTTAGGTCCCTTTGACTATGAGAGTTTCTCCTACCTTCCTCATTTTTGAAGACCTTGACATTTTGAGGAAAATTGATCAGGTGTTTTGTAAAATGTCCTTCAATTAGAATTTCTCTGATGTTCTTTCAGTAATTAGAGTGGGGTTTATGTAATTTTAGGATGAAGACCAAGGAGGTAAAGTGTCATTGTCATCATGTCATTTCAAAGGTATAAAATTTATCACTATTAATGCTAATTTTAGTCACTAGCAGACATAGTAATTCTCTACCATAAACTGAATATTTTTACCCAATCCATGTTTTATAAGGAAGTCATTATATAAAGTCAACCTTTAAAAGTCAGGGAATTGTCCCTTACCACTTTGGAAATTTATGTTTCCACAAAACATTTAGTATTCTTATGCATGAGATTGGGCTACTTTTCCAATTTATTTATTTATTCAACTATTTATTTGATTCTATATGTACTCACAGATATTTATTTTATGTTTCAAACTACAATCCAACACTACTTTATGTTGTTGATCTTTCTTTGGTCATTGGGATCCCTGTTAATTGACATTTATGTCCATTTAACTTGTTCTCATCGTGTATGTGTGTGTGTGTGTGTGTGTGTGTGTGTGTGTTTATACATGTGTGCATGAGCACCTCCTTATTTTCAGGCATTGCAGGATGCTTCATTTGTTGAGATAAATTGCCAAACAAAACAACTTTGAAAATAAGTGCTGTCTGTAGAATGACAGTTAAAAAGATATACACTCCAATTGATAAAGTTGTTTCTTACTGAGGAATGGGTCAGTATTTCTGAAAGCGCTGGTAATTAAGTGGATAAAGGGTAGGGGAAGCCATTTATCTCACTGTTGGAATAATAGATAACTCATTTTATGTATTTTCCTGCTTCAGTCTTAGCATAATTCCTCTCTTTATGAAGCCCTGTTTTCTTTCATTAGAAAATGGTATTAGAAACCAAAATCTGAGTACTAGGTATATGTGACAGTCAGTTTTTTGAGTCAACCTGACTGGGGCTCAAAGTGCCTAGATATTTGGTCAAACATTTTCTGAGTGTGTTTGTGAGGGTGCTTTTGGATGAAATTAATATTGCACTGTGTAGTCTAAATTAGTAGTTTGTTTTTCCTTATATGAGTGACCCTCATTAATCAGTGAAAGGCTTGAGTAAAACAAAGAATTATGATCCTCCCCTGAATTAAGAGAGAACTTTTCCTCCATTCATACTGAAACTGAAACCCTACATCTTCCTGGGTCTCTACCTGCTAGACTTCAGACTGGAGCTACACCACCAGCTCTCCTGGAGCTACATCATCAGCTATCCTAGATCTTCAGCTTTTCACCCTACTCTGCAGATCTTGGGACATCTCAGGACCATAACACAAATATGGTATGGACTTTGTCTCTCTGGAGAACCCTGATTAATATGATGTGTTTGTTGCTAATGAGGTATTATTGCTTCTAGAGTTTTTTCAGCTAACAGAAAATATATGTATGCATGTTAAACCGTGTATATACACAACAATCTCGGTATTTTCACAAGTATCATATTTATCTTTATTGATCCAAATATAAATTTATGCTAATATCTCCAACTGTAATCCATTATCACCTGGATTATGTGAAACTTTCCATTCCAACAATGATAAAAATGGCTCTCACTACCCTTCATCCACTTAATTACCAGTGCTTTCAGGATAGTTGACCAGTTCCTCAGTAAGAAACAACTTTATTAATTGGAAGATATTTCTTCTTAACCTTCATTCTACAGACAACACTTATCTCTAAATTTGTTTAGGTCAATAGTTTATCTCCCCAAACCCATTTACAGGTTTTTAAATATATTTGTAATACATTTTTTTTTTTTTACAGTAAGCATTCCATTCAGGAATCACTCAATCTCCTAAGTGATTTCTTAAAATTTGCATACATTAAGTTTTAGATTTTGTGCTACAAATTTATGTAAGTTTTGATAAGTGGCTAATGTTTTGCATTTAACATTATAGTATCATGTAAAATATTTTCAATACCATTAAAATCTATGTGTTTCAACCGTTTCACCCTGGCCTCCTAATGACAAATGAAGTTGAGCATCTTTTCATGTTTGTTTCTGTGTATCTTCTTTGATGTATTTCAAGTCTTTTTCTCATTTCTAAATTGCATTATTTGTTTTCTTATTTTTTAAGTTCTTTTTATATTTTGGACACAAATTCTTATTAGATGCATATATTTCAAATATTTTCTCCCATTCTATGGATTCTCTTTGCCTTTTTTAAATTTGTATTTGTCAAGCAGACAAATTTAATTCTGTGGGGGGCGGGCGGCAGGGAGTACTGGGGATTGAACTCAGGGTCACTGGACCACTGAGCCACATCTCCAGCCCTATTTTGTATTTTATTTAGAGACAAGTCTCACTGAATTGCTTAGTGCCTCACTATTGGTGATGCTAGCTTTGAATTCATTATACTCTTGCTTCAGCCTCCCTATCCACTAGGATTACAGGTGTGTGCCACCACACCCAGCTAGACACATTTAATTTTGATGAAGTTCTAATTACAACTTTTTTCTTTCATGGTTCCTATTCTCAGTATCATATTGAAAAACTCATGATTAAAACTTATGGATTTTTCTCCTACTTCTTCTCTATAAATTCTATAGTTTTGTATTTTATATTGTTTGGTTGAGTTTATCAGTGCCTAGATTATTTTTTCTACATGCTGGTGATCAATTGTTTCACCAGCATGTAGAAAAAAGATGGACCTTTCCCCATTGAATTGACTTTGCTTTTTTCTTTTTTCTCTCAAAATTTGATTGATTATGTTTTATGGATATATATCTGTATTCTGTATTCTATTTCATTGGTCTACTTCCTTTGGGTATCTATATGGCTATTCTTCAATCAATAAGGAACTTGATTATTATAGTTTAATAGTAAATCTTAACATTGGTCATGACAATTACCCAGCTTTGTTTTTTAGTAATTTGTTGGTTATTCTAGGTCTTTTGACTGTCCACATAAGTTGATCATTTTGTATCTCATTCTGGGATTTTGATTGCTATTGTGTTGAATCAACAGACCAAATTGAAGATAATTAATATCATGATAATAAAGATCTTTACAATTCAGGATATATAAAATATCTATTTGTTTATATCTTTTAAAATTTTATTTATTGATAGCTTGTATTTTTATGCATATGGATCCCAAACATACCTTGTTACATTTATATCTGATGATATATTTTTGATAGTACCCAACCTAAATTAGTAGTATTTAATTTATATATATATTTTTTTTTCCACAGGAATTTTACTTCCGGCACTGCTTTCATTGAATTCAACAAATTTTGAAAAGTTGTATTTTCATTTTCACTTAATTCAAAATTATTTTAATTTTACTTTTAGTTCTTTTCTTTGATTCATGCATTGAAAAGCATGTTTTTTTAATTTACAAACATACATAGATTTTTCCAACTATCTTTCTGTTATTGATTTCTATTTAAATTCTATGTGACAAGATACTTCTTATTTCTATTTTTTTTAGTTTAAATTTGTTAAAGTGTGTTTTATAATTCAGAATTTACCCTATTTTAGTGAAAGTGCCATGAAAATTTCAGAAGTCTATGGATTCTACTGTATTTGGATGATGTATTCTATAAACTAAAATTAGTTGATTGATAATGCTATTCTACATCTTTACTGTTTTCAGAATGCTTGATAAACCAGTTGCTTACAGGTGTTATTGTCTCCAACTGTAGTAGTGGATTTATTTATTTATTCTTGCAGTTTTCTATTGGTTTTTGCTTCCTGTATTTTGAAGCTATGCTGTTAAGTATATGTACATTTAGGATTGTTACATATTCTTGAAGAATTGACCCTTTTCCATTATACAGTGCTATGCTTTATCCCTTATAATCATCTTCAGTCTATAGTCTGAATTATCTGAAATTATGATAGCTGCTTGAGTTTTATTTTGGAAACTTTCTTGTCAGAGAAGAGACTATGGAGTAGGGTAGAAAGAGTTATACCATTATAGAAACACATCATACAATTGAATTATTAATTAAATTGTATTTTTTTTTTACTCATTATGATTCTAACATGGTTAAAATTGTCACTTATCATTAAATTTCTTTAAGGCTGTGATTATATTATATTCGCCTATCTACCACTGTTTTGGCCATTCTTGATGAGAGATGATGCTAAGGTCTGCACCTGTATCCAGTAGCCCATTAAATTCATGTCCTTGAATATTTAGTTTTAGCATGGGGCGAGAATCTAAATTTAAAGAAAGCATAGCCCAATCTACACCTGTGGAGCCTAATCCCTTGGAACCTCTTTCTACAGTACGACTGGAAAATTTATCATGTAGGCTGGGTATTATTAGTAACTGTGCTATTCTATCTCCTGGTGAAATTACTGATATACCCTTTGGAGAACTGGCTATAATTTTTATTTCACCTTCATAATCGGGATCAATTACCCCAGGACTTATCATAAGTCCTTTTAGAGTAGAAGAGCTGCGTCCCAATAATAAGCCTACTGTTCCTTTGGGAAGAGGTCCTTTCACCCCTGTGGGAATGATTTGAACTCCCATCTCTGGAGTTAGTACTGCTCTGGCGGAGGCGCAGATGTCCAACCCTGCGCTCCCTCTGGTTTGTCTGATGAGGGATCTGATGGACAATGTGTCCTGGGCACTACCCTGATGGGGTTGCTGGGTTCCTCCAGTGCTCCGTATATTTGTGGTTTTGGGCCCCGGAGCATTGGGCCCCCCTGTCCATTTTTTGGCAATGGAGCCCGATGCCTTTCTCCACGATATCGTGGATAAACACCTGGTCCTTGTTCGTTTTTTGATAATGGAGTACCCTCTATGGTGGTTTGAGAACGGCATTCATTAGCCCAATGTCTCCCTCTACGGCATCGTGGGCAAATACCTGGTATTCTACTCCTTTGATACCTAGTTTTGTTAAACCCTCCTCCAATGGGGCAATTCCTTTTAAAATGTCCTGTTTGTTCACAATTGTAGCATGTTCTTGGCCTGGCATCTAAAGCCTGTTTTACTGCAGCTGCCACAATTTGCCCTTGTTCATTAATGTCTCTGGCATCTAAAGCCTGTTTTACTGCAGCTGCCACGACTTGCTCTTGTTCATTAATGTCTCTACATAATTTAATATATGTGTTTAAATCTTCATGTTTCCATGGTCTAATGATATCTCTGCACCAACGATTCGCTTGCTCATAAGCCAGGTGTTTTAGTAATGGCATTGCTTGTTCTGTATTCCCAAAAACTCTGGTAGCTGTTTGAATAAGCCTATCTACAAATTCAGCATAAGGTTCATTAGCTCCTTGTATTACCTTAGATAATTGACCTTGTAAACCTCCATGTCCTTGTAAAGTCTTCCATGCCTTAATTGCATCTGCAGCAATTTGTGCGTATACACCAGGATCATATGCAATTTGTTGCTGCTGATCCTCATAAGGTCCCTTTCCTAACAACATATCTAGATTTCTCTGAGGATAACCAGCTGCTGCATTTCGCCTAGCCGTCTCCTTGCAAAATTCCTCATTGGCAACCTTCCATAACAGGTATTGTCCTCCATTTAGCACAGCTTTACACATATTAGCCCAATCTGCTGGCGTCATGTTCAAGTTGTTAATGGATTCGACCATGCTTACAGTGAAGGGTGCTTGAGGACCATAGGTTGTTACAGCCTCTTTTAGCTGCTTCACTGTTTTGAAATTTAAAACTTGGTAAAATCGCTGCCCTCCTGCCTCAAATACAGGGCATGTTAATATTTGAGATCTTGTCTCAGGATCCCAACTATCAACTGCGGGGGTTGGGGACCTCCCAGCATATGGAGGTGGCCTTGTTAGTTGGACACTTACGTCCTCTGGTGATAGAAAGGTGTTAGTAGCAGTCTCCTGTTGTAACTTTCCCCCTGATGGCTTTTTCTGTTTTACACTTTCTTTCTCTGTCTGACTAGCTTGAGAGGCCTTCTCTTTTACTTGAATCTTTTCCTCTGTCTGACTAACTTGAGAGACCTTCTCTTTTACTTGAATCATTATGTCTTCTTCTTCCTCTACCATTGTCTGAACTGAAGGCTTTGGACTAAGCAAACAAGATATGAACGTCCACAATGGCAATGTGCCAACTGGCAGAGTCCCTGGGCTTTTCTTTTCTATTCTTTTTAAATCTTCACCATGATGGTTCCATTGTGATATATTTAACAACTCCTCCTTAAAAAGCCATGGGCTACATTTTTGTATTGTATCAACGTATGCCCTGATTGTTCTTGATTTTACTGAGATGCCTCCTTCCTCTAACAATTTACTTAACACTCTTTCAGTTTGTTTTTTACTAATTTCTGATCCCGTATTTCTACTATAATACAACCCAACAAGATAACGCCTAACAAAACTGAAACAGAGTGAAACAAAATTGGAACAACACAAAATCATTATAATAGCCTCCTGAAATGTCCATCCGTCCTTTCTCCCTATCTGTTCCTCAGATGTGAGCGGTTTTTCTTCCATCTTACACATCTCCAGGGACAGGCAACTTAAAACAAAAGTGAAACAAAATAACAAAAGAAGAATCTTAAAATGGCTACCCATCCTCTTGCCCTGCCCTCAGGGGCGAGCAGTTCACTTACCCTCAGTCGCTCCCCGTGCGAGCCACCAAATGCCGCAGTCTGGCTGGGCACAATCAGGAGCCACTTGTCAAAAGAAACTAACTTTATTTTTAGAACCACACAGGCCAAACAAAACAGCCTCTCAGGAAAAACCCTCAGAGCCCCAACTGCCACCACTGGCTTTCCACAAACCTCTCTCTCCAACACAAGCCTCTCTCCACCTCCCACAATCCTCCTGCTCTTGAGGCCGATTGGCTGGGTCACGTGGGCGGAGCCAAAAAAGTCCCCCAATGAGCAGCTCCGTGGTCTGAAAGGGCAGGGAAACAGCCCAATGAGCATCACCGCAGAGGAGCCAATCAGCTAGATGTTGCTGGGGCCGCTGTGAGCCAATCATCAGCCGGCAGCTGGAAGTTTGCTGGCAGCTGGAAGTTTGCTGGGGCCCCTTCGGCTGTGGCTCTCAACATACCACAGTGCCTATTAAATTTCTTGCCTATGGTAGTTACTATATTTAATATTATTCAGTACTAGTAATAACTAATATTTTCAATCTGATTACTAAAGTTTTTATTTTTATGTAAGTTGTTCAATAAATATTTATTGAGCAAATGACTGATGGAAATATTGAGAGTTAGTAAAGCAACTTGCCTATGTGTAGAAGACTATTTATAATCGGAGAATACTAAGAGTTATAATATGCAAGGAGAAGTGACAAAAATTCTTAAAAAGATTTCTTACATGTTATGGTTTGAATGTGAGGTGTCTGCCAAAAGCTCACATGTGAGACAATGCAAGGTTCAGAGAAGAAATGATTGGGCTGTGAAGGTCTTAACCCAATCAGTGAATTAATCCCCCTCATAGGGATTAACTGAGTGGTAATTGAATGCAGGTGGGGTATGGCTGGAAGAGATGGGAATCAGGGGCGTGTGTCTGGGATGCATATTTGTATCTTGCAAGTGGAGACCTCTCTTTCTGCTTTCTGATCATGACACAAACCACTTCCCTCCATGGTTTCCCTCTGCCATGATGTCTGTCTCACCTTGAGCCCCAGGAACTGAGCCTGCTGTCTATGGACTGAGACCTCTGGAACTGTGAGCTCTCCAATAAACATTTCCTCCTCTATAATTGTTCTGGTTGGGTCCTTTTAGTCACAGCAGCTAAAAAGCTGGCTAAAACATTTTGCATGTAGCCTTTTTGTCTCCAGGAAGAGTGGAGGCAAATAGTATCTTTGTGAAACCAGACTCTTAAGGTATTAAAATAGCATCAATAATAGGGTATTAAAAAGAGATACAGTTGGATAATAATACACCATTTTGGTATTGAAGAGGTTAGAGTTAACATGGCAATTAGTAGACACTCTGGAAAAAAACAGGAAATTATTATACAGTTTATACATATCTTAAGCTTTATAAAACAATGAAAAGTTCATTGAATTATTTCTGAATGAAAGTAACTTATTTATCCTTGACACTCTACCAAAGAAATTAGAAAATAAGTGACATTAAAAAATAATGACATTATCCTTTCAATCACATGTGTGAAAACAAAAATACAGATGAAATTCTAGTTTTCTGTCACATCAAGCTAAATCTTTCCTCAATTGGATGTGCCTAGTTCAATTTGAAATAGAAAAAGGAGTTAGGAGTTTGGTTAATGCCCAAGACCATTAATTTTCAGAAGCAACATATACAGACTGTGTTTATTTATGCTATACACATTGAGATTTTCAGTTTTCTATAATCTTACATTTTAATTTCTCATTTACAAGACCTCAACCTGAAATAATGAGGAATGGAAATAATTCAAGATTAAGGTGCAAGAGAGCTGACTGTGTACTTCCTGTTCTGCAATTTACCATGTTTGGATCGTTGGGTAATACTTCTAAATTCTCTGTTTATCTCAGTTTCCTCTAAAATTAGAAAGTTGATATTAATCCTAAAATAACAAGTAATAATTGAGATTTCATTTTGTTGTTTGAAGAATAGGCTAAATAGAGAACACTATTACCTAAAGATTTAGGTCTATATGTTTCACATACAAATAGAAATTGAGTAACCAAATCTTAGGCAAGTATTGACCATCTTCTAAAACAAGGCACTGTGAAATATCCTAGGGGACTATATTATACAAATATCTAAATACCTCTAGGCCTAGGTTCTCCACTAAATTGATAAAATTTAATGATTAAAATATTCCCAAACTTTGCCTGTACCACCTTATAACATCTGAGTAGTTGTTCCTCAGATTCAGCTCAAAAATATGCCAAATTTGTGTTTATAAACAATCTTCATTAAGTTTGACAGGCACTGTTGATCTGAGTTAAGTCTCTAATTCTGGGCATCCAAGGCCTCTGTCCTCTCTTTCTTCATCTCTCATTGTTTTCATGATGAGATGAATTAAAATTCATATTTGTTATGCATTTGGTGTAGCACTGCTCTTCCTGCTCATCTGTGCTTATAGGATTTTACCCTGTCTGTATGAGCATTGATGAGACCTCAATTCTGAACAGCTGTGAGAAAGGATGGTTAACTATTTGTAAACACAACCCAAGGATCCTTGACAGTCATGGCAGTCTTACAGAATATTGAAGTGCTCTTTTATTGGGAGTGATAATGAGACTGTCTTGTCCAGAGGTCTTGTTATTACACCAATACTGAACATTATCATTTAGTTGTCTGGTGTAAAATAATGAACTATTCACTTTTTTATGGACTGTATCTATGGTGGGGAAAAATAGTGTGTACAGCTATGGACTGCATTGAGATAATTCAAACTTTCTGCATTAGTGAGTTTCCTAACTACTGGCCTTTGTTAACTTTGGGAACACATATGCAATTTAGATGGTAAATCTCTCCTTGTTTTACTAAAAAATAGAAATAGGCAGAAAATTTTCTCAGCTAGTTATTGACCTGAATTTGATTATTATTAATTATTAGTCATATAAACAAGATGTTTTTTTAAATGGAAAGTGGTTTTTGTGGAGCAAGACAAAAAATAAAACAAATGGATAATAGAGTTAATCTTAACAAGAGTAATATCATATTCAATTACATAAATTATATATAATGTCATTATGTAATAAATCATAATGCATTATTATGAAGACTCAAACAAATTTCTTTTATAGTAACTGAGATTAGAAATCATGATTGGTTTTATTGTATCAAATTGCAGATTAGCTCTAAGGGGACACACTCAATAATGGAAGTTAGTTAATAGAGATAATTACTACTGTAAAAGGGCCTGGAGTCTATGAGCATATCAGTAAATACTTGTTGAATGAATGTGTAAAAAGTTATGAAGACTTCTCTTTTGTTTCTGAGAGCAGAAAGCACATAGCTTATTAAGTTGCAAAGATGCAAATAAAATGTTTCTCATTGCAATTCAAGGTCTGTGCTGCTCCCACTTTTATGCATGTAGCTTTGTATACCCAAATCTTCCTTTACCTAATATTGCTTTTTAGATTACCACATGTAGTCTGTGCACATTTTTCATAAAGTATTCATATTGCTGAAGTATTTATAAAGTATTTATAAAGTGGTTGCTGATATAAACGAGATATTTTATATTTTATTCTCCAACTGCCTATGGTTAGAATAGTAGGATTAAAAAGTGTCATTTATACTAAGCTCTCTTATTTATTCAAAAATATTTTTGAGTGCCCACTATGTGCAATAAACTATGGTAGGAATTGAGATAAATGGTAAGGAATGCAGAGAATCTGCCTGTGAGAAGTTTATATTCCACAGCTCTGTCCTGAGGAAGGAAAGAATGCAAGAATTCTAGTTGAGATTGTTGGCAGACCATTCTCCCATGGCACATTTCTCTACATCTTGTTAACATAGGCAGTGACTACCTTTGTCCTAAGTATATTTTCAATGATGGTTCTACAGAAAGTATGCTTGGGAGATATAGTGTCTCCTTTCAGAGCAAAGGGCACATTTGCTTTTCTATAGTTTGGATTTTGAGTGTCCCCTGAAAGCCCTTGCATTATAGGCTTGGTCCACAGGGTGGTTGAAGGTGATAGATCCTTTGGGGAGGTAAGGCCTAGTGAAAGGTCTTTAGGTGACAAGGGCATTCCCTAAAAGGTGATAGGAGGATAAGAGGACCCTAGCCCCTTCTTATTCCCTGCCTTTTTTTTTTCTTTCTTTCTTCTTGGCCATGGGGCTAGTAGTTTTGCTCCATCACACTCTCTCCACACTGCCAGCTGGAACTAGAGGACTAAAAACTATGGATCAACCTGATTGTTGATTAGAACCTCTAAAATCATGAACCAAAATAAATCTTTTCTTTTCATAAATTAATCATCTCAGGTATTTGTTATATTCAGGGAAAGCTGATTGTCTTACGTGTATAGTGCTTTTTTGGCAGTAAGAGTAGAAATGCTTAGTGCCCATTATAAAATTTAGGTTCCCTAAGCTCTGGGTTCCTATAATATAATGTGATCCCTAGTAGGTACAGATGTCACCTGACCTTCTTTGCATTGCCCTGTGGGAATTGGGAATCAGAGTATTACAGAGTCTTCAACTGCTATTGCCATGAGTAACTAATAAAGTCATTTCTCCCTAAACTAGAAGTTTCTTATCCTCCAATAGCACCCACAAAACTGTTGCAAGCTAATTTTCAAGTAGAGTTTAATCTGACTGGTCATAGTTTTTGATCTGAAGTTAAAGTAGGACATGATTACACCACTCCACACCAGGGATAGGGATATCAGCTAGAGCAGGCAAGGAAAGGCTATCACATTAATCAGCTGGATTGTTGAGTACTGCAGGAGCAAATGTGGGCTAGAGAAAGATTGAAAACAGAACAGCTACTTTTAGCTTAATTTGTTGAGCGTGCACCATGTTCTAGGCATTATTTACAATTTTTTTCAATAACCTACTACATATCTGTAATTCCATATTAGAGATGAAATTTTAAATAGACAGAGAAAGGATAAGTAACTTGTTCAAGGTCTTACTGCTATTAGATATTTAATCAAGATTTGAACCCAAGCAAGATGACTGCAGAGCCCCTGGCTTTTAATATTAGATTACATAACTCAGGTCTTGAATTGATGCTATATTCTTTTTTTTTTTTATGAAACTGAATATCTTTAAGCAATTTATTTCTAGTCTATAAGTCATGTGAAAACAATGTCTTTCAAAGTTGCAATATATAATGCATGTATAAATTACTGTATATTATAAAGTAAATGAATACATACAAATTTCTCTCAATTTCAAATGTACATTTTGCACCAAAATTATGCCATTTTTTATTTACAAATAGAGCAAAATTCACACCCAAAATTCAATTCCATAATTAATTAAACCAATATTTTCTGTGGCCCCTTAGTTTTTATTTTAGATGCTATATTCTTATCACTACTGATTTTGTAAAGTACACTCAGGACAATAAATTTTATACTAAGTAAAATGGGTAACCACCAAAATGCAGAAAAACGACTTAATAAAAGTAAATTTTATGCTCTGGAAAAGGACAAAATCAGAGACAGTTTGGGAGCTAGTGCAGTAGTCTGGTTTGCAGATGATGATCACAGGAGGATAAAAAGACAAGTTAGGCTTTCCTATATAAGCTTTGTTTCTAAATCTGTATCACCAAGAATTATGTCTAATGAACATTAGGAACTCTTCAGAAATATTCTAAATTAATTAATTAATCAGGTCACCATCCTGTAATATCTTTCTAGTTCTAATAAAATGGGTGTGCATTTAGTAAAATGTGCATGAATAAGAATGTGTGAATATGTACGTGTGTGAATATTACAAAAGGTATGTCCTAATGAAATTACGTGACATTTAGTCTTTCTTATTTATTTATTTATATACTTACTTATTTATTAACACTGTGGATTGAACCCAGAAGTGTTCAACCACTAAGCTACATCTACAGCCCCCTTTTATTTATTTATTTATTTTTATTTTGAGTCTAAGTTGCTTAGGGCTTTGCTAAGATACTGAGACTAGCCTCAAACTTGCAATCCTGCCTCAACCTCCTGAGTCACTGGGATTATAGGCATACACAAACACACTGGCCCCAGTATAACTTTCTTTGATATTGAGCTTTATATTTATGCATAATGCTAACCCTCCTAAATTTGAAGTGTCATGAACCACCATTTTATTTGTAAGCAATGCTGTTGGTGTCTGGCTATCAATATATATTCTGCTATAGCCTGCCTCTTGCATCAATTTCTCAGTTCAAATCAGGATGATTTTTATCATAGTACAATTAACTCAGGACCTCGTTCTTAAACTGCAGTTTACATTGAAAACCTAGAGTTCCTACTGTTAGGAACTATAACATACAGCCATGAAAGAAACAACAGAAGAAAATAGCAGAATTCTTTATGCTCTGACCAGATTTGGTTTATGCTCTGATGTCAGGTAATGAAAAGTTTCCTTTTATGGTGATAGGACATTGAGGTGCTGATTTTACCAGGCTGAATTGCAGATAAAAGTTTGCTTTCCTTTATACTGATTACTATGAGAGAACTGAAATAAAAATGATGTATCCAATTAAATTTTTATTTTAATTAATTCATTTTAATTGAATAATTCCATTTAATTGATATGTTCAATTAATATTTAATTTAGTTAATATTTTTATCTAATTAAAATGTAATGTTTAAAAATACAACATAATTTTGTAACCCTAGCCTTTTAGGGAAAGCCATATTTTACACATGCATGAAAAATACTGTGTAAAGATAAATTCAGTATTGTTCTGTGTATTGTTTGTGCATTTTATGGGGGAGTAAGAACAAGGCATTGGTATTATTTTCTAATAATGTCTTTAATATTTTTTCTTTAAAATAAATAGTAATATCATGATAAATAATATCAGGTTTTCCTTATTATGAAAATCATAATAAATCAAATTTAATTTTAATCAAATTTTAAAACAAAAAAACGTTGCTTTTTTTTTTTAAGGGACTACTTTAACCCTCTGAAATAAATTTGACAAACTACACAAAGTATGTGATTTTCTAGGAAAAACTGATTACCAAAAATTAAGAAAGCATTGAAACAGAAATATAAAATAAAATAGTTATAGAAAACAAATCAGAAATTACACCAAGAAAAACCTTCCAAAATTGGAGGTTAGGAAATGACTAAATTATATCAAAACTTAAACCAACCAGTATTATTAATTCTATTTAAGTTATTGCAGATAACTAAGGAATGCAGAGCTTGCAAACATCTTTTATGAGAGCAGCAGAACATTGATATAAACATCTGTCAAAAGCAGGTTAGCAAAGAAATCTTCAGTCTCACTTTTTAATGTGAATGTACAGTCCAAAATAAAATTAGGTCTAATGAACAATTGAAACTTAACTTCTAGTGTTTAGAAGTAAAACTAAACTTCTAGTGTTTTAGAAGTAAACATATCCCATGAAAAGTATGTAACCGTAATAAAAGGAGGGTTCACTATTAGGAACTGAGCGTAATTCAACATGTTTATAAGTTAAATTCATCATGATATTGTGTTAGTCAAAATGCAGATTAAACTGCAAAGTGACACCAGACCATATGTAAGCTGGATTAGTCAGTTAAAACTAAATGCACTGTACAAAACAAATATCCTGGGTAAGTCATAGATTTTAAAGTTCTCCATATTACTAAAGTACACAGAAAAATAAAAATTAATCTTGAATACCTGGGGTCTTTATTTGGAAAAGACATTATCACAGATATTTCTTTGTTTTTGCTTTTGACTCAATTGTAAAGAATTTGTTAAAATGCCTTCACACATTATCTTGAAAAATTCCAGAAGGAAGATGAGTGCAAAAGTGTTTAAGGCTTCATTTTTTTAAAAGCTAAATTCTGCAGAAAAAAAAAAAGAAAAAGAAATTTTGTTCATGTATGTATATCTTAGGAAAACTTCACAAGGAATTGTCAGATTTACTTAATAATTGAATTTAAATTTGTTTATAAAAATTCCAAAAGGAATATAATTCACACTGATTGATTGGATGGTTGATTACAGTATTAAGGATTAATAGAGGGCTTCCTGCATGCTAAGGAAGCACCACTCTACCACTGAGCTGTATCCCCATCCCTTATTTTTATATTTTTCACCTAACACTCTTCCTCTTAAGAAAGAGGGACAGAGAAGATAAGGAAATCTCATTCCTATTGTGTATTGATATAACTAATGATTTCATGCTCATGTTGCCCTATTTTTTTTTTTCCTTTGACCAAAGGTTGAATGAAAGATGAGCTTATGATCCAAGATCAGGCAATTAACGTTTTCTGTTTAATACATTGGAAGGGGCCATATGTATTCCAATTCCTGTTAAAGCTGAAATCTCTTTTTTTCTTTCCATGCTGGGGATAGAACCCAGAGCCTCAAATATGCCAGGCAAGTGTCTACCACACAAAAGCTGGGATCTTAAAGAAGAAATGTAAATCTAGAGTTTTAACATCATTCTCAGAGTTCCCATTTTGTAAAGTAGGATGTAGAAAAAGCTAATATATAAGGATTAAAACTGATAGAAGAGAAAATAAAAACCATAAATGGACATAAAGCATAAGACAGAAAATATAGATGAGGTTTCTCTGAGTATATTGAGCTCTGGTCCAGGTGGTTCTAAGTTCAGATGTAGTTTCTCCCTGAGTTTGTAAGCTGACACCAGATCCCTATATTTAATTTTTTGTTATCTATTACCTTGGAAATAGATGTTTCCAAAAGAGCAAATCATGTATTTTCTATTCATTTTAAGTTACATACTATTTGATTTCCGTACATTAAATCAAACAGTTTTCATGATATGGGAGAAATTTTGTAATTATATGAACAAAGATGTAAAGTGCTGTGCTAAATAAGATTCTGTGTTCCCAAAACCATAAATTTGAAATATAGATTTAAATGAAAGCCAAAAGAATTTATAAATTCTATATTCCTCCAAGTTAAAACAAATTCAGACACCTGGAATTTATGTTTTACTATATAGAATACAAAGTAAAAAGAAAGTAGCCACAGTATATTACCAAGCCACCATATCTCAGTTTATAGAATGGCTAGGGTAGGAGAGCAAAAGAAAAAAAAAATGGAGTCCAGATACCAGTATCTTAATTCTCTATTTCACTGCAGTTGGGTTCACTTTAAGGTATGCTTCAATATGGAGATTAGGCAATGATAGAAAACCCTCCACAGGCATTGTAGGAGGTGCTGAAAGTAAAGGAGGCTGGGACCCCATAACCTATAGTCTAAGGGAGAGGCCACTTAACTGAATCTTCCACCATGAGGCAACTGCAGCCAAGCAGTGATAGTTAAATGGCTGCAGGCAATATCCAACTCTATCTTGACTCTTGATACCACACTTTCTGAACCCAATGAGAAAGATGTCTCAAAGTCACTGTGTGCTTCTGGTGGAGAATAAAAGAGTCATTAGTTTATTAGTGAGAGGTCATGAAAACAGAGCTCAGATGAATGTCATGGTTGAGATTCAGCGGAGTAGCAGTGTCGGGAAAGGTAGAGTTGCTTGGCTGTGTCCAAGTAGCAGAGCCTGCTCATACAAGGAAGGCAACATGAGGGAACAGACTGCAGAGAAAACAAAATAAAGCACAAATATGACTTTTGTCAGCCACAGACATCCAGAGTAGATGACAGCAGGATGAACAATGACCACGAGGGACAAGGACCATCTTAGAGGATACCATTCCTCAAATTTGAATTTTTCTAATGCCTCATGCTTGGTCCATTTACCATCTTGGAAAGGAAAAAGGGGAAAAAATGAACATGTCACCACCACAGGAACAACTTAAAATGAGATGAGTTTCTTTTAAATGACACATTTAAAATCCCATTCATCCTAATTCTTCCTGCTACCACTAGAGCTGGGAGTATAGTTCAGTGAGAGAGTGTTTGCCAACCATGTGCAAGACCCTGGGTCTGATCCCCAGCATTGCAAAAACAAAACAAACCAAAAAGAGTTCCGACTAACATTAAAGAAAATCCAAACTTAGAAAAATTTAAAATAATTTTAGATAAAACAGAATGTTCCTTTTTTCACACATATGTTTAGCATGTGTGAAAATTAACCACCCATTCTCAGTAACAATACCTATTTCCTCTTACTTACAATGATATAACTAATTCCAGAACTGAGTAGAAAAATGAAAGGCTGATTCCTTCCTGCTAGCTCTATCCCTGCAGCAAAAGGAATAATGGCCTAACTGTGATAATTACTATCATAGTGGCCATATTCACATTTCTGTAAGGTAGCTTCATAATCATAATTACATAATTCTATTATTGGTATGTTTAGACACCTCTTTTATTCCATAGATTTATCATAAATACCCATTGGCTACTCTAAGTTTAAAACCATTAATAGCAAACCAAGTAAATTTAGTAAATTAAATTTAGTAAAGTAAATTTAGACAATTCATACCTGTAAGAAATTTGTTGGAAATCAAAAATCTCAATTTGGAGATCAATTTCCTTCATTCACTTATGACTTTATAGTACAAAATGGGAATTCCCTCAAGGGAAAGGCAAAGTATAGATAGAGTGTACTTAGGTTAGTGGTTATATTGAATGCAACTGGTAGTAATGAATAAACAAATCTTTCCAACTCATAACCTTCTCAAAGGATATGTGAAATGAATTTCTCTTCTAGTGAATATTTCAAGGTGATCAAAAACACACACATCATAAAACACTGCAGTGTGCACATGCTAGGGTGTGCATTGGGTAGTCTCAGTGAACAGCAAGGTAATACCCCTCTTCTTATGTACTCCTCTATCCTTCAAAAAAAAGATGAGTGCAGAGTTGAGGGGAAATCAGGGGTCAATGTCAGTGAAAAGTGAAGAAAGTGAGAGCATGCCCTTTCTATTCATCAGGTCACTTACATCTTGCTGAGTCAGTTAGGACCCAGCTAGTCATCTCCATTGCAGAGTGAAATCTGCTCAGAAGGACTTTGCAGACTCTGCAGGTCCTTATGAAATGGGTTCTGCAATGTCCAATAATAGCTACTGTAATTAAAGCAACTTCTACTCTTAGGATGCTTGGGGTATTTTGATGAATTGAGAAATCTCGGAATCAATTATCTGTGCAAGTTCCTTAAATTTTCAAATAGCAATTTGGATAGTTTTTTTTTTTCTTTCTTTCTTTCTTTTTTTAAATCTGCTTTGGGTGTCTGTGCTGGGCCAAATCTAATGCTTATCCCATCAATTGCTCTCTTCCCCTTCAAAAACTTCACATCTAAATAGAGAGCCCTGGGAGACAAGTCTCCTTCAAAATTGATTTCATTATGTCTTTGCTATTAATGATGGGTTATAGTATGCAAGGTATTAAATTATGACCCTGTAGGATTCTAGAACTTTTGATGAGCCAAGATGTCATTTTAATTCTTTGTAGTTGCACTTTTTATTTTAATCTAATGTAGGATTTCTTGGTAGACTATAATTAAACTATAGTCAATGAGACCTAACTTTCATAAGCAATTAAGTATTTTTGCTTTTTATTTCCTTCTTTACTGAGAATATATACTGGCTTTGTGGAATCACTAAGATGTATCTTTGTGCCCCCATCTCTTCTAGTTCCTGCTTAGAGCAAAGAGAAACACACCATTCTATGCTGTTTTTATTTTATTATTGCTTAAAATAGCTACTTCGTTTTCCACTAGATATATTTAATCATTACTGGAATGCAAAGAACCTCTCTCTCTGTTTCCTTCACCTTTTGTATTCCCCCCATACAGTTTAACCTCCCTACTCATCCTATGATTTTATTCCTTTTACTTTATGAACAAAGCTGAAAATGAGCAGGGCTCAAGACCCAGAGCATCTTATACTCATGCAATAGTATCAGATATACTGATATCAGAATGATATTATAATATTATAACATAACATTAGATATTGCTCATACTTTTTAAAAAAATTAAGAGACAAATATATCAGAATTAGCAATTCAAAATAACAAGGAAATTAGCATCTATGATATCAAGATACTGTCATAATTGGGCCAAGTATCTTTTTTTCCCCAATTGTTTTTATTTTAGTCACTTTCATTATAACATCCATAGGATTATCGTTTCATGGCATATATGTACTCTAGAGAAAGGGCATTGTGAAAAATCACTATTATTTCATTGGTAATTATATAGTTTTCATACCTGGTGATGGAGGTAGTTGATATATCGTCTTTATTATTATATCCCTTTACAAATAATTTCTTACAATTCACAAAAATATTATAGATGCATGTAGTTGTGTTGCTATAATCCTAAATGACCTTATGAAAAATACATGGAAACACTAGTACACACACAAATATAGACACATACAGTTTGACATGTTATATATAATTAAGGAAAGACTGTGGTTGAAACCACTGAGGCTCCTACCACTCTTGACTCCCCATTGCAACATTGTTTTTGGATCAGTCAAAACCACATAGAGACATATGTGAGAGTTCACATCTTTTATGCTGGACCTCCTCAGGATACTCTAATTTGCCACAGCTGCGCCCATGCCCATTCACTCCTAGGTTCCTGGCAAGCCCAGCCTTGATGGTTGACAGGTGTGGGAGCTACTGGCTCAGGGGAAAGAAAATTAACCCCATTTCTGCCAGAACCTTCTTATGCCTGAATGGGGATAATCTTCACTTTTCATCATGATCAACTAGTACAAATGTTTAAGTCAGTTTCCAAACATTCTTATCCTAAAAGCACTGGGGCTCAGGATTATAACTAGAGATATTGTTTAGAGCTGGAAAAATGAGCTGTGGCGGGTTTAGTAGCCCTGACAGAAGACACTTATACATCTTTAGAAAGAAGATAGAGAAAAGGAGAAAACTATTGCTCTGCTCCTTCACACTTCGCCCTTTTTAGAAAAAACAAGCTCTTATAAATTTTTTTTAAGAGGATCAAGCCACTCTGGAATGGTAAATTTTTGACCATTTTAATTATTTGATTTGTTTTCTTTTCTGCTTGGTGCACAGTCAGAGGCAAACTAAAGTGGCTTGTGCTGGTAGTGGGCCATCATAAAAAGCTCAGATGACAGTGGGAAATTGCTTTTGTGATGAAGGGAAGCATTAATAAAAGCTTCTCTTATGTTTACCCTTTTAAATTGGCCCTAGAGGAGTTGTTTAATCTACCCCATTGGCAATGGTTGGCTGATACATCGGTTGTGAAACGTTCTATGTCCATAGGTGGTAAGTCCAGTTTAGAGAGATCTACTTTTTCTGACTCTGGTTTGGTATATCATTGACGTTTCATTTAAACTCTTTTGTCCCCTGGTGATCTGGTAAAAACCTTAAGTCTTTGCCCATAAAGAAAATGTTTTTGTGTGTTTAAGAAAATGTCACATTTTGTTTCCCACAAGGCTCTCAAGACACTAAATCATTCTTACCTGAGCTTTAGGCTTTCATCAACAGAAGTAGCTACCAGATTTATTTTATTTTTTTCCTTTAGAACACAATTAATCAAAGTCAAGACAAACGTGGGATTTTTAAAAACATGAATGTCCTGAACTGTCTGAAATTTAACTATACATATACCCAAGAAAATGCACCAAATAAATTTTATAGTTCACTGGGGAGTCCTTCCATGCAGTCAGAGCTAGGAGAAGATTCATGTGGTTCAGCTGTCTAAGGGTGCTCAGCATGAGAAAGCAGTACAAAGGGAGGGCTCCCTGGGGCAGCCCATCCTATTCCCACTGTGTGCCCTTTCTCCATGCTTGTCTTCTCACCCTCAGCAGCATGACAGGTGCTGTGCTCAGAGCATCTGCAAAGACTGATAGTAGAGGACAAAATCTTTTATAGAAACTCAAATGTCCTCCCTGGAGGATTCAACTGATTAAGGTACATAGTTGGTATTCTATTTTCTTTATTTTCATTGTTGAATCTTATTTTTTTTTTCCTGGTGAAAGAGAGGAGAGTTTATATTACTTCAGCATCTACTAAGGGCCAAAGGCACTAGGGATTAAACTCAGGGCCTTATAGCCCTACACTCGATTTGTATATATCAATTTTTTCACCCTGTCACCTTGTTAAATGTTTTTGTTTGTTTGTTTGTTTTTGGTAGCAGGGATTGAATCCAAGGGTGCGTAACCACTGAGCCACATCCCCAGCCCTTTTTTTAAATATTTTATTTAGAGACAGAGTCTCCCTGAGTCGCTTGGGGCCTTGCTAATTTGCTGAGGCTGGCTTTGAACTCACAATCTTCCTGCCTCAGCCTCCCTGCTGGAATTACAGGTGTGCACCATCATGCCTGGGAAACATTTATTCCTTCACTTTGTGTTGTTGTTAATGATACCATGAGCGTATATATATATATATATATATATATATCGTTATCTGTTCACAAAGACAACTTTACCAAGTTCTTCATAATCTTTATATCTCTTATTTCTTTATCCCCCTCCTTTTTTTTCCCTCCCTCTGGCTAGAACTTATATAATGTTGGATAGAAGTGGAGAGAGAGTCTTTTGCCCTATTTATAATAAAGGGTAAAAGTCTGGATGCTTTAGCCTAATAGGTCAAGTTGGTTAAGAATATTTTTCAAGTCCTCTGTATCTTTACTGATTGTTTTGTTTACTTGTGCTATTAATTATAGAGACAAGATTGGAATATTAAAATATGCAAATATATTGTTGTTATGTTTATTTCTTCTTTCAAGTCTATCAAGAGTTACTTCATGCACTTTGAGGTTTTGTTATTAGACGGATACCAATTCAGGTAACTAATCAAGATTTTTCTTTTTTATTTAAACTTTTATTATTATGAAATGTGTCTATAGCCTTCATATTTTATTTGCAATATCATCTAATGTAGATATTGTCATTCCAAAAGTCTTATTCTTGGTATCTGTATTGTGTGTCTTTTTCTATTAATGTAAATTATCTTTTTATTTAAAATAGATTTCCTGTGTAAGTACATAATTGGGTATTATATTTTTATCCATTTCAAAAATCTCTGCCTTTTATTTGGATTGCTTAGATCATTTATACTTAAGGTAATTATTAGATGTGATTGTATGGATACATAGGTAAGTAGATGGAGATAAAGAGAGGAAAGACAGACTTTTTAATATGACTGTTGCTTCCTTTCCTCCTTTGCCTTCTTTTCATGATTTCATTTTGTCTCCAATGGTGACATATTTATATATAAATAATTTTTTTAATTATGTGTGTGTGTGTGTTTTCTAAGGTTTAAAATGTCTGGTTTTATTTATCATTTCTACCTCCAAGTATTATTACACCACCTCACGTATATAAAATTTACAATAGTTACTCCCCACCCCTCCTTATGTTATTCTTCTTACCATAGTCTAGTTACACCAGTTAGTGGTTGATCCTAAAGCCCACTCAACTTTTTGCATTCTATGAGGAATTCCATTTATATTTGGTCTGCTGTCCAATGTCTAAAAACTATTTCCATAATCTTGTCTGAAGTACCTTTAATATGAAATATTTATGTGAGGAATGTATGGTTAGTGTATTAAAATTAGAATACATGAATGAAGAAAAAATAAAACTCACCACTCATAAAATCCTACCTAAAAAATCATACTTACGGATTACATTACAAATTACAGATAGTCATAGCCTGACTATGCATTGTTTTTCTATTAGTATTGCTCCTTTCCTACCTACTGACATTTGGTTGCATTTTGGTTCACACTTTATCATTCCATCACTTAAATTCCTTCAATGAATTCTCACCAAAATTAAATAAATTATCAATTTCTCAAAATAACATACAACACTATTTTATGGGCATAGTTTTATCACTTCTTAATTATTAAGAAGGGTTATGAAATTAACCCATTCTGAATGCAACAGGACATATCATCTCACCTCTGGACCTTTAGATATGCTGTTTTCTCTTTCTAGAATACCCTTTGTCCAACACTACCACCTGCTCTCTCTCTCTCATTGGCTTACCTATTCTTCCTGGTTTAAGGTACAGCTCAAGTTTTAATCTAGGTGTATTTTTTCTTTGTTCCCATAGCAGTCAGTACACTCATGATTCTATAATAAAATATCATGCTATGGTCTAATAATTTCTTTACTTCTTTGTTTCTCTCACTAGAGTGTGAGTTATTTACATGCAGATACCATGTCTTCCATTATTTAATCACTAGGGTGTAGTAGACCACCTGACATATATTAACTTCTCAATATATTTTTGTTGAATGAAATAATTAAATCCATTACTCATGTGGTCATCAATTGGCACCATCAATTTCTTTGGCCTTTCATATTAGACCACTCAGCCCTCTAGTCCTACCTTTCCTACAATCAACGACGAGAAACATCCTTTTATGCTATTGTGTAATTCTAGCTAAAAGGTACATGAACAAAGTTTCAACTCTGCCAATTAGGTGTGACATCTATTCAAAGGTTTTCATCCAAAAACAAAAATGTAAAAGGATGTGTTCAATAAGTATTAGTAAATTGATGTCTACAGACATGATTTTGACACCTCATAAAAGCTCTTCTTTCTGTTGCCACTTACAAATTAGGGCTGTTCTTGCTTTTGAATTTGGTTCAAGGTATTCAATTTAGTCTTTACAACTTTTGAGAATTGAGCCTTAATTATCTTTGTAATAATCCACTGCCTCTGCATCCTTAATTTAGCAGTTGCTCACAGAGTAAGCATGACATAGCACCTAGGCATAAAACTCCACTTTGAATCAAGTGGCCAATGAGCCACTCAGTGACTTCAGCATATCGTCTAGCTTTGTGTTCAAGATATTTCATATTGAGTATGTAGAAACTTTGATTTTTTAAATATTCATAACCTTAGCATCTCTTAGCAAAAATAATTTGTATTCAATGAAAGTAAGTTTGTCATTAAATCAGGACTCTTTATAGTTCAAATAAAATATTAAAATGAAAAAGTCTTGAGCTAATGATAAAGCTTAAATCGTATAGGTGACTGCCTGACTACCAGAGCCAGAAATTCCAGAGAAAGAGTTTGGCTTGATTTAGCAGTTCAGTGTCACCATCAAAGACCCAGGGCAATTTTTATTTCCCTATATTCCTAGTGTTAATGTTATCCCAACACTGACTTCCTTCATAGTGTCAAAATACTTACAGTTCAGGATTTATATTTTTGTATCACATCCTTCAGATGATTCCAAAGATGGCTACAAGTAGCTCATCTGAGAAATCTAGAATTCTCTTCCCTGGAAATCTAATAGCATAATTCTTCTCAACTGTTAGATCAATTTGGCCCCTTTGGTTGATCATATGCCCATCTTGAAAAAAAAATCTCTGTGGATAAAGAAATACCATATTCCAAGTGGTATAAATCTTAGGGACCTCAGTCAAGGATTACAGTAAATGTCATGGAGTTACTTTAACAAGGTTAAATTTACCAGGAATCATCCCTGGGACCTAGAGTGAGGTAATTTCCCTAACTCCAAATGAGGCTACTTTTAAACAGGAAGAACAATGAATCCTGGGGATAAAAATGTAGACCTTTATAACTAGAACTGGAAAGGATAAATTTGGACATTTTCAAATAAAAATAAAACTTTAAAATTAGGACTGATGAGTTTATGGGATAAAAATACATGACACTCAGTTAATTTAAGTTTCAGATAAATAATAAATAAATATTAATTTAAGTATATACCATGAAGTGAAATTGTATTTGAAATCCTATGTGAACCACAATGACTGACTGAGTTATTTAAAAGATTGTGTGTTACGTGTGCGTGCATGCTCACGTGCACCCATGCTAGGCATTGAACCCAGAAGCACTTTACCACTAAGCTACACTCCCATCCCTTTTTTTTTCTTTTTTT